>NC_074676.1:49128753-49428753 GCF_029448725.1 Salvelinus fontinalis
GGTTTTCATCAAGAATCTCTCTGTACTTTGCTCCGTTCATCTTTGCCACGATCCTGACTAGTCTCCCAGTTCCTGCCGCTGAAAAATTCTGATGCTGCCACCACCATGCTTCACCGTAGGGGTGGTGCCAGGTTTCCTCCAGACCTGACGCCTGGCAATCAGGCCAAAGAGTTCCATCTTGAGAATCTTTTGTTTCTCATGGTCTGAGAGTCTTTAGGTGCCGTTTGGCAAACTCTAAGCGGAATGTCATGTGCCTTATACTGAGGACTGGCTTATGTGTCTGGCCACTCTACCATAAAGGCCTGATTGGTGGAGTGTTGCGGAGATGGTTATCTTTCTGGAAGTTTCTCCAATCTCCACAGAGGAACTCTGGAGCTCTGTCAGTGACCATCAGGTTCTTGGTCACATCCTTGACCAAGGCAGTCTCCACCAATTGCTCAGTTTGGCCGGTTGGCCAGCTCTAGGAAGAGTCTTGGTAGTTCCAAACTTCTTCCATTTAAGAATGATGGAGGCCACTGTGTTCTTGGACCTTCAATGCTGCAGAATGTTTTTGGTACCCTTCTGCAGACGTGCCTCGGACAATTCCTTCGAACTCATGGCTTGGTTTTTGCTCTGACATGCACTGTCAACTGTGGGGACCTTATATAGACAGGTGTGTACCTTTCCAAATCATGTCCAATCAATTGAATTTACCACAGGTGGACTCCAAGTTGTAGAAACATCTCAAGGATGAAGAATGGAAACAGGATGTACCTGAGCTCAATTATGAATCTCATAGCAAAGGGTCTGAATACTTATTTACATAAGGTATTTCTGTTTATATATATATATATATATATATATATATATATATATCTAATACATTTGGAAAATGTTCTTAACCTGTTTTCGCTTTGAATTATATGGTATTGTGTGTAGATTGCTTAGGATTTCTAGCAAACATAGCAAAATGTGAAAAAAGTCAAGGGGTCTGAATACTTTCCGAAGGCACCAAGTGCCTAGATGCCATGTATCCCCCCCGTTTCAAGCCAATTAAGCATATAGGAGTACCTATTACTTTAACCGCTCAACACAGAATAGCCGCATGTGCACACTCCCTCAAATCGTTTGGAGAAAATAGCCTTTCAATTGTGTTCTCCATACTATAAAATATGCAGTGGAATTCTAAGAAAATATTGTCTGCTAATTGAACTAGTGTCGCCCACAGCCATATGGCATAGCCAGATCAGGACCTAACATAAGGACAACACAGAGTATGCTATTCTGGTCTTCTGAAATAGACTATTTTCTTCATATCATGCTTCTTTAGACCTGTCTAAAATAAATAATGGATTTATTGTGAAGGTGTAGGCTATATTAAATATAACATTTACATTATTATTTTTTTTTTTTTAAGTCTAAATCCAAAGTTGCATCAGTGGCTTGTAGGCTGTGTGGATGCCAGGAGAAGCTAAATGTTTTAAGTCTGTTAAAAGGGCTATATGAATTATTATGATATTATTATGATTAAGCTTCGCTATGTGGGCCTCTGGTGACTCAGTCCATGATGTTGCCGCTACTCTGCTACACAGGAAGGCTTGGAACAATAGTATGATGTCAGAGCACAATCTCCTCGTGCTGGGAGCTTTCCTGTTTTCAGATGATTGTCCAGAGTATTGGCAAACATGGAGGCAGCTGAGTAGGTCATAAATGTCACTTTACATCACCATTTGTAATTTAGCAGACATTAAGCACAAAGGGCTTACAGAAAGTTATGAATTTATGATTGAAGAGCATGGTACTTCTGGAAAACAGAATAAATATTTCTACATGACTTACTTTCTTGAATGAAATCATGAGGCGAAACAAGAAGAGACAAGCTCCTGACTACGAAAATAATGACTTTTCAAGCAATACATTATGGCCTTAATACACTGAGGTTATTGGCTTCTTCCCCAGTAGCATACATGGTTCAGTACAACACGCATATTACACAAACCTCTTGTGTTTTCTGAATTGTTAAGTGTGGTACCACAGTTTACTGGCCAGCTTTGCTGAGCAGTCAGGAAATGGATGGATCACTAAAAGGCTCCTCATTACTGTTAATGTCAGATTGGCGAAAATAAAAGCTTCTGTAATGGCTGCCCATACTTCCATTACTTCCATTTACATTACTTCGTAATCGTAACTTCTCTATTACCGAGCAAGCTATTATTCTAAAAGTACAGTACAGAGACGTGAACAAACTTTTAGTGTATTAATTTAGCTGCAATTCAAGGACATTTAGTCAATTATTGTATGGCTTTTACAAGTTATTACAAAATGACACTGAAAATAAAAATGTCATGGCTGTTATTACAATTATTGTTCTACTTATTCTGTTTTGCTTCAGACTCTAGTGCAGTAATCTGTTTGCAGAGTGAAGTTGTTCCTGACTTCAAATTTGCTCAAAGGTTCTCTTTTCTCATCACCCATATTCGGTTTCATAATTACATGGTGGATTGTAGGGTAGAGAGATGTTTGCTACATTTGGACCAGACCCGTATGACTCATCAAAGGCGAAGCTAAAGAATGTACAATAGCCTAGCAACAAGCAGGCTCAAACACTGGTACATTCTTATTTATAAGGCCATTTTATCTATCCTCCTAGCTCGAACTGAAAACACACACAAAAGGTCAGATCTCAATCTTGTTTTATGCTAACAGTCCCGAAAATTAGAACCAAGCATGGAAAAAGGTCCTTTCATTACTCAGCTCCCTGGTCTTGGAATTCCCTCCAAACCAACCAAAACTACAGGACCTGGTGTCCCTGGAGGAGTTCAAAGTACAAATTGATAGTTTGAGACATGTAGTTGTCACCCGATGTCACTAGTTTGTGTTGCCTTATGTATGGAAGCATGTTTTACTTCACACACACTGTTTGTACGGTAGTGCAAGGAAGACTGTAGACGTGGAGGAAGGGCAACATTTCTTTTGCCTATGTTGGCAAGGATTATTTGGGGTGTAGGGGGGGATTCTGCGATGATGGGGGGGGTGTGGTTTTGGGGACAGGGAAAGACGCCAAACCCTCTAATGGCTCACATATGCTGTGGTGGTCGGCCTTGTGGCTTTGGAATACGGGTCTGGTGGTACGTGCCATGGCAGATGTGCTCTTTGAAACTATGGGCGCAAGATTGTTGAGAGGAGACAAAAGAAAGGAGCAAGAGTGGCTGGCATGGCATCCAGCCTCATGAAGGCACTGTCCAGCCTCATGAAGGCACTGTCCAGCCTCATGAAGGCACTGTCCAGCCTCATGAAGGCACTGTCCAGCCTCATGAAGGCACTGTCCAGCCTCATGAAGGCACTGTCCAGCCTCATGAAGGCACTGTCCAGCCTCATGAAGGCACTGTCCAGCCTCATGAAGGCACTGTCCAGCCTCATGAAGGCACTGTCCAGCCTCATGAAGGCACTGTCCAGCCTCATGAAGGCACTGTCCAGCCTCATGAAGGCACTGTTCAACTATGCGAGTAGTTTCGACTGCAGCCGGCTTGGTCTGCAAAGCACTTCTCCTGCTCTCTGAAAGCAGCTTCTGTGACTTCAAACTCTGCAAGGTATGGCTAGGTGGTTTGATGGCAAAACATCCCTATTTGACCTAGGCCTGCCATTTGTGAGGAATTCCAGATAATTGAGAGGTTTATGTTGGAACGAAGAGACTTGGGGGCTCTATTCATTCTGGAAAGCTGAATCGTTACAGATTCCGCGATTAGAAATGGGAAGGGAATTTCCGACAGCCTTCATATGCAGCATTTACCATTATTGCGGTCTCTGCTAGAGCAGGAACATCGGCGTTAAATTTAAACCACAATGTAAAGCTGAACTTGCGAGATGGGGCTTGAATAGAGCCCTAGAGCAGAAATATTACCCATGTTTCCACTAATTAAAATAGCATTTGTCAATCCTGTGTTATGGGTCCTTACCTACCTGCCTGACCTCGCCGAGCAAGCTCTGTCATTTCCCAGGGTTCATGTTGGTCAGCTTGACTCCTGCCCCAGTGGCACGATATCACTTTGGCATGCCTTGGCCCTGGGCCTGCCAGGTTAATGAGTGTTAACAGGAAAGTGTAGAGTTGGGGTAAATAAGTCACTCTGAACTTTTATTTCATCCTTTCCCTCTGCCAGTGTGGTGCCCTTGCTCAGGGAGTCCATTGGGATTCTGATGCAGCGAACTCCGCCTTCTCTGGACAACGCCCTGCCAGAGTGCTACCAGAGGGTAAGTGCTGCACAACCATGCCTCAACCATACCCTCACATCAAAGCTGAAAACATGGTGAGAAATGGTACTATAAATCTGTGTGTGTTTGCAGGTGCAGCAGTTACAGGGTGTGTACAACCTGCAGGAGCCTCACTTCTGGACCCTATGCACAGATGTCTACATCGGCACACTCAAGCTGCTAATCGCACCCGATGCTGATGGCAAATGGATTCTTAGCCAAACACACAACATTTTCACACAGGTAGGAACGGAAGCCATCCCTTTGTAATTTAACACACATGGCCATTCTCCTACAAGTACACACACTGATTAGCCAGCAGCAGATAGGAAACCACAAAATCACTGGTAACATTTGAAAACAACAGTCAACTGGTCAGCAGACAAAATGAAGTTGCTCCTTGGTTTATGGGCAGATGATCAGTCTATTCAAGTCCAGGTGGAAGGTGTGAAACAAAGATGTAGCAGCCGAGTTCGACAAGCTGGGTATTAAGAGCTCTGCCATGACCACTATACTGTCTTATTTACATTAGAATGACATTACACCTGTACTAGGTAATGATGGGCCACAAATGTCAGCGACGTGAAAGGAAAAAATCTTCACTGTGACGGATGTTGATGCAAAGCTTGACAGTTTGTCTCAATTGTACATATCCACAGGCTGGAATACGGCAACTGTATGTCCAGATTGAAGTGGCAGCGATGTAGGGGGACTCGTTCCTCTATGTCCCCGGGGGTCGTGGGACCAAAGCCCTCTGTGCTGCTGTTGGGGTTCCTCCCCACCATGTTCCCCCCGCATCTCTCTGGGTCTCAAAGTTTACATCCCAAACCAAGGACCAAGACCGAAGCAGCTATAGGACAAGTACACTGACTTTTGGGAGGAGAAAAAAAAAACGATGGAAACCAAAACTTGCCAATTATGTGACGTCTGCGAGGAAAACAAGAACTTTGCTTCAGACACTGCACATCCACACACACACACTTCTACCCATTCTACTGTTTAGGATGTTTTTTTGTTTTAATAATGTCAGAACTCACGGGCCATACTGTATGTCTTGGTTAGATCCTTTTTCCCATTAAGATGGGGTTTTAATTAATTGAACTATTGTCTGATAGGAGTTTAAGTACACTTCAATGGACATTTTGTGTTAAGCCCTGCAATCATGTAAGATCCATCAATAATCAACGTTTGTACGTCTATCATACCAGTCAGTCCCACATAATTAACTAGGGGGCATATTCCGTTTGGCCATTTAGTTGCACTTTGCACACTTGAGCCATTCAACTGTCATTCTGGGTTTCTTAAGTGCCTTTTGAATCAGATAATGGACAATCAGTCATATCCTCATGTGAGAAGCCATTCGTTTACGTATGTGCGACTGGAATCATCATGTCCTTCAAGACCCGGAGGGAATCAGACAACCGACATGGGTCTTATTCCAACTCTTTGGTTCCATCTTTGATCGAACATCCTTTTTGAGAGTTGTCAGGGTAATATTTCCTGGGAAAGTTGTAAGAATTCCTCTTGACCATGCTTGACATAATTCCCTGGACGGCACACAGCAGCTTTATTTGAACCATGAACAGCTGCTTACCACCTTGTTAAAGGGGATGGTTGAAACGGACATCAAAATGAAGTTAGCCTAAAACCCAGGATTTTATTGTCCTCATTGGTCTTAAGTTTGCAGTTGGCCAGTTCCAATCTTCTTTTGAAATGTAATAAATGATTTTACTGCACATTTTATATTCTTTCTTATTATTTATGTTGCAGGAATGGAGGTTGACATGGGATAATAGTTTAAACTTCACCTTGAAAAGGTTTGGCTAAGCTTGTGTATATCTCAATGTTTGTTTAGTTCCACTGTTAATTGTTACATGTTTGACAGATGTGGTGCATGTCTTTAAACAAGGAAAATGCTCTGTCATCCATGATTTCCTATCTGTAAATAATTACTTTACCAAATCTCATACTCTTAAGGCTGGTTTTACAGACCCAGAAAAAGGTGGCTAGCATTCCAGGTTGTCTTTTTTTGCAGTTGCGCTGTGCAACTCTGATTGCCTAAGAAAATAACAATAGGAAGTAGCAAACACTCGTAACAATTTGATCACCTAAAAGCATTCTCTTTTTAGATAATCTCCATTAAAAAGTGGTTTTAAAGTCCAGGAATTGGCTTAGTCTGGGTAACTGGCCCTAAGATAACTGATTGCATTTGCCTTAGTCTGTGTTGTCATTTTCCAATACAAGACTACAGAACAGCTTCACTTTTTACCAAGACACTGATGTTACTGAGCAGTTGTGTTCCTCCGTGACCTTTTTCTTCATTTCCTCCTCAATCAGGCTAATGACATTTTGACACAATACAGACAACGACCAGCGAGCGTCAAGATAATTTGTTGACCCTGGTTCCAAGGCCATAGTGAGATTAAACTATGGGATACATTGGCGTATTCAGAGTACAATAGCCCTAAAGCAATCACTGGCTCTCCTTATGGCATGTTTGTTAGTCGCTCTGGATAAGAGCGTCTGCTAAATGACTTAAACATGTTGACCCATCACCCTGACCCTACTGCTGCATTTGTGTCGTTCATCTGTTAGGCGAGTCAAGTCAACAACGGTATGGATAAGAGTTGGTGGGTGTATACAACACATGGCTCTAGGTGTAACTGTCTCAGACTGTTTTTGTGGAGAACCTTCAGAGATCCTGAGAGTCAGTTTTGAGATGGGGTGTGTGCATTAGGAGTTGTACGTTGAGCTGTCTGTCATGAGGTCCTGCTGTATGTCGGGGGTGACGGCTGACAGACATAGCGTGTCTACCTCCAGCGGGTGCAGGTGACCCGTCACGATCGTGGAGTGTAGCAGGCCGCCAGGTCACAAGACGCCAGCTGGCAGAGCGTCTCCGTGTGGATGGCCTGGTCCTCGGCTCCCACCCTGGCCAGACCCACGCATATCTTCTCCTCACTAATGGCTAAAGGGAGGGAGCGAGACAATCAGCGGTATTGCTTTTGTGTACATTAAAAGCCCACTACTTCGTTTGAAAAACAATGAAATGGCAGCTCTGGAGTAATGTAAGGCCAATGGGTTCATACTGACCAGACTTACAAGTCACAGGAAGTCGGTGGCACCTTAATTGGGGAGTACGGGCTCATGGTAATGGCTGGAGCGGATTGTTATCAAATACATTGAATACATGGTTTCCATGTGTTTGATGCCATTCCATTCTCTCTGTTCCAGCCATTATTATGAGCCGTCCTCCCCTCTGCAGCTTCCACTGCTATACGTGCTGTGGAGGAGACATCTTGTTCGGAATTTAAAAGCTGCATCTAATTGACAGGTGTAGACAAGACGAGCCCTTTGTAAGCAGTAAAGACATTCACAATGAAGGATAAAAGAAGTACACGGCCTAATGCCAAGCACCCAGTACTGTTCTGTGTAGGTCAAACTGAACATCTCTATTTTATTTCAGCACATTGAAATCTAGCTATTTTTTTTTTGTGCCAGTGCTTCATTCTGGTGCTGGATCAGAACTATATTGAACAAAAATGTAAGGTGTTGGTCCCATGTTTCATGAGCTGAAATAAGAGATACCTGTAATTTTCCATAAGCACAAAATGCTTCTCACATTATGTGCACAAATTTGTTTACATCCCTGTTAGTGAACATTTCTCCTTTGCCAAGATAATCCATCCACCTACCAGGTGTGGCATATCAAGAAGTTGATTAAACTGCATGATCATTACACAGCTGCACTTTGTGCTGGGGACAATAAAAGACCACTCTAAAAATGTCAAGTTGAGGGAGCGCGCAATTGGCATGCTGACTGCAGGAATGTCCACCAGAGCTGTTGCCCAAAAAAATGTATGTTAATTTCTCCACCATAAGCCGCCTCCGTCGTTTCAGAGAATTTGGCAGTGCATCCAACCGGCCTCACAACCGTAGACCATGTGTAACCAATCCAGCCCAGGACTTCCACTTCCGGCTTCTTCACCTGCAGGATCGTCTGAGACTAGTCCCCCGGACAGCTGATAAAACTGAGGATTATTTCTGTCTGTAATAAAGCCCTTTTGAAGGGAAAAACTCATTCTGATTGGTTCTATTTTTGATTCATCAGACCAGAGGGCATTTCTCCAAAAAGTACGATCTTTGTCCCCATGTGCAGTTGCAAACTGTAGTCTTGCTTTTTTTATGGCAGTTTTGGAGCAGTGGCTTCTTCCTTGCTGAGCGGACTTTCAGGTTATGTCGATATAGGACTTGTTTTACTGTGGATATAGATACCTTTGTACCTGTTTCCTCCAGCATCTTCACAAGGTCCTTTGCTGTTGTTCTGGGATTTATTTGCACTTTTCGCACCACAGTACATTAATCTCTAGGAGACAGAATGCGTCTCCTTCCTGAGCAGTATGACGGCTGCACAGTCCCATGGTGTTCATACTTGCGTACTATTGTTTGTACAGATGAACGTGTTACCTTCAGGCATTTGGAAATTGCTCCCAAGGATGAACCAGACTTGTGGAGGTCTACCATTTTTGTTCTTGACTGATTTATTTTTATTTTCCCATGATGTCAAGCAAAGAGGCACTGAGTTTGAAGGTAGGCTTTGAAATACATCCACAGGTAAACCTCCAATTGACTCAAATTATGTCAATTAGCCTATCAGAAGCTTCTAAAGCCATGACATCATTTTCTGTAATTTTCCAAGCTTTTTAAATGCCCAGTCAACTTAGTGTATGTAAACTTCTGACCCACTGGAATTGTGATACAATGAATTATAAGTGAAATCATCTTTCTGTAAACAATTGTTGGAAAAATTTGTTGTGTTATGCACAAAGTAGATCTCCTAACCGACTTGCCAAATCTATAGCTTGTTAACAAGAAAAACGAGTTTTAATGACTCCAACTTAATGACACCAACCTAAGCATTTCACGTTAAAGTCTACACCTGTTGTGTTCGGCGCAGGTAACAAATAATGTTTGATCTGATATATTTGATTTTGTGTGTTTGCGTGTGTGTCTTTCATTTCTACCCACTTTCACCCTTGGGAGGCTGGGACTGAACAAAGCCCTCATATTATGACTGTTTCTGCTCCAAATACAAACAGCCCTTTCCCCCTGTGTGTGCCATCCCTGGGTGCATATTAAGCAGGCCTCAATCACAGTCACAATAGCGGACTGTTTGTTTCTGTAATGGGGAGGCGACTATGAGGCAGATGGCCCGAAAGCTCATCATTTATATTTATTGGAGCGAGCGAAGCGCACACGGGAGAGCCCTATAATTCGAGGTAATGGATGCTGGTTGAAGTGGAGTCTGTGAGTTTAGGGTCACTCCCCTATGTGTCCCCAGCTGCAGAAGGGTGTATGTGTGGGTTTGTATATATGTGAGCTCTCTGGTGTTAACCCCATTGACATTAACCCCATTATTCAATTGTGTAACTGGGGAAGCCTGGCATTAGCAAAGTCACCTCCCCACCCCAAAAGGGTGAACAAGTGCAGAGAACAAAAGCAGAGGCATGCATTACTCTGATTGGGTCATCTATCATGATGACTCCCTCAGACAACATGTACTCCATAATTCTACATGACAAAGGGGGAATCCCCATCACTATAATGGAACTAGCAGGACCATTGTTGATTGTCTTTGTGTAAGCGTCAGTGAAATGTTATGTTTCATATTACCCATCAAAATTATGTATGACTATTATGCTGGTGTGGTTTTGCATTTTCCTGAAAATGTAATGGTGCAAAGGTGACCAGAGAAGGCTGAAAGAGATAGATAATCAGATTGGCCTTGGGCCATTTGACAAGAAGTTGTTCATGGCCAGTTTTAAGGGAAAAAATCAAATGGTCCACATCTGTGGAATGGTTCTTCACCACTTAGAGCCCCCCCAAGTCCATGGAGAACCTGATAAGGTATGTTTTCCTCCTTATCCCTCTCCTGTGCTGGGCTGTCTAAGAGTGAGTAGTCTGATTTATATCTGGTCAGTGTTGTCACCCAGCATGGTTCAAACGGAGCAGCTTTGAGGTTTATTGCAGACGTTCACTTAACATACATACTGTATTGGCAGCTGGAGACGGGCTAGGCCAGTGAGTTATGAAACACTAGCTTGTTTGACTTGGACTCACAATCTGTTATCAGTGTTGGAAAGCCATTTTGTATTTTAATCCCCTGCATGTGCTATCAAAAAAGAAGTATGACTGCTCTCTTCACTTTGTAAATCAACTGTTTTGGACAACAGTTAATCTTATGTCACACTATTGCTTTTCATGTATCATATATCGGTTTGCAGAAAGGTTGTAAACTCCTTGTTCAGTCTATATTTCTCCCAGATTTACTGGTGTAAATATATGTGCATATATATACACACACACTACCGTTCAAAAGTTTGGGGTCACTTAGAAATGTCATTGTTTTTTAAAGAAAAGCAAATTTGTCAATAAAAATAACATCAAATTGATCAGAAACAGAGCGTAGACACTTAATGTTGTAAATTACTATTGCAGCTGGAAACGGCTGATCTTTAATGGAATATCTACATAGGTATACAGAGGCCCATTCTCAGAAACCATCACTCCTGTGTTCCAATGGCACGTTGTATTAGCTAATCCATGTTTAGCATTTTAAAAGGCTTATTGATCATTAGAAAACCCTTTTGTCATTATGTTAGCACAGCTGAAAACTTGTGCTGATTAATGAAGCAATAAAACTGGACTTCTTTAGACTAGTTAAGTATCTGGAGCATCAGCATTTGTGGGTTCGATAACAGGCTCAAAATGGCCAGAAACAAAGATCTTTCTTCTTAAATTCGTCAGTCTATTCTTGTTCTGAGAAATGAAGGCTATTCCATGCGAGAAATTGCCAAGAAACTGAAGATCTCGTACAACGCTGTGTACTAATCCCTTCACAGAACAGCGCAAACTGGCTCTAACCGGAATAGAAAGAGTGGGAAACCCCGGTGCACAACTGAGCAAGAGGCCAAGTACATTAGTGTCAAGTTTGAGAAACAGACGACTCACAAGTCCTCAACTGGCAGCTTCATTAAATAGTACCTGCAAAAACACCAGTCTCAACTGAAAAAGCGTGTGCAAGCAAGGAGACCTACAAACCTGACTCAGTTATACCAGCTCTGTCAGGAGGAATGGATCAAAATTCACTCAACTAATTGTGGGAAGCTTGTGGAAGTCTACCCAAAACGTTTGACCCAAGTTAAACAATTTAAAGGCAATGCTACCAAATACTAATTGAGTGTATGCAAACTTCTGACCCACTGGGAATGCGATGAAAGAAATAAAAGCAGAAATAAATAATTATCTCTACTATTATTCTGACATTTGACATTCTTAAAATAAAGTGGTGATCCTAACTGACCTAAGACAGGGAATTTTTACCAAGATTAAATGTCAGGAATTGTGAAAAACTGAGTTTAAATGTATTTGGCTCAGGTGTATGTAAGCTTCCGACTTCAACTGTATATAGTCCAATGAGTATGTATACATTATATATATATATATATATATATATATATATATATATATATATAGTCTAATGAGTATATATATATAGACTAATGAGTGTGCATATGGTGTGTACATATATAGTCTAGTGAATGTGTGTAGGGTCAGTACAAATAGCCCATCCTTGACGAGGATCGACAAGTTGTGCGTTCCGAGATGCCGATCTTCATACCACTGTTTTATTGAGCCGTTATTTGTCTGTTTGTGGCCACCCTGTTAGCGTGCACAGTTCTTGCCATCCTCCTTCGACCTCTCTCATCAAGGAGTTGTTTTCACCCACAGGGCTGCCGCCGACTGGATATTTTTTGTTTGTCGCACCATTCTCGGTAAACCCTAGACAGTGTCATGCGTGAAATGCCGAGGAGGGCGGCCGATACTGGATCCGGCGCGCCTGGCACCAACCATCATACCATGCTCAAAGTCGCTTAGGTCACTTGTTTTTCCCATTCTAACGTTCAATCAAACAGTAACTGGCTTGCTTTATATAGCAAGCCATGGCCACTTGACTCACTGTCTGTAGGCACGATCTATGAACGGGGTGGTATACCTAAAACTGTCCAGTGAGTGTATGCATACTACTTTGTAACAGATTTTCCACTTTGTAAATCTGGATGTTTGTATTGATAACTTCAAAGAAATTGTAGCACTCACCAATCAGGCATAGTGTGTGCATCCCTAAGTCCCTGTTCTTCTTGATTTCATCATAGAATCTTTCCGGTCTCCAGGTGTCTGTCCAGAACACAATGGACACCGTCTCTCCAAAGTTGTACAGCTGTCCAAAAGAAATGAACACAACATGATTTAAAGCTAGAATCCTTATTTGAAACAATAACAAAGCAGCCACCCCGCCTCTGGTTTGGTAAAAAGCTGAGGGATGGCCCTGGAGAAAGGTAACCACTCAAATTCATAGAAAGAGCCATGGATGACCATATCATGACAATATTTTTTAACCATGTTGAGAATATACCGTTTTGTTTACATTTACATTGTTTACAAACATTGGAGTAAAACAAGCTTCTATTTTGCATTCTGATGGGGTACAATATCATTGGTCAAGAATGGTCAGTTTCTCAAATAAAGAGTTTGTGGATCTGGTTCACTTGTCTGAGAATCAGTGTGTCTCTTAGTGCTCCTGTGAGCTTATCGATTGTGTGTGTGTGTTTTTAACTGACTTTGTTTTTCAGTGTGTGAAAAATCACATGGCAAAGATGTGCAAGCACACAGACCCAAAACATGCACTAGGACCTTACCTAACCCACCCCTTTCCCCAATAAGCTAACACAAGAGCACTGCAGTGCAAGAACAAAACACTGTTGGATAGGGCCGGTCTGATAAGACATATTAAACCGTCATTTTCATAATATATTTCTTACCATTTAAAAAACTGAGTTAGAGAGCAGTTGTAATAGCTAATTTTACCCATCTATTTACCTCTTATTTGAAACCAATGTCAAATTGTTACACTGTTTTACAAAATATGCTAATTCTCCACCCACATATTCCAAGTAATCTGAGCTCAAATTGGTCATTTTTTAACATTTGTTATTAGTAGTATCACGGGGAATACATTTAAAACGGAAAGGTAAATTCTACAGGCAAATATAGTATAGAATAGTACACCCCTCCCCTGAGGGAGATGGTGAAACACAGTAGAAACAGTGTGTGTTCCACAGGCAGGGAAAACACACCAAACCTTGACCCCTTGCGACAGGCATTGGGCACTTCATTAGAAAAGCAAAGTCTCCTTCTCTTCGGTCATTGCTCACTGGCAATGGCTTTGAAATGTCAGATCGCTTCCAATTAGTGCGCCTGATGCGCTCCACTACCCACTAATGAAGACCCTGGCAATTGCCAGCACTGACGTTAGCGACGCTAATCCGTGAGGTACTGGAGAGACACAGCTGGGCTAAGCTAGCAGCCCCCACATCAGAGGCAGGGTGGGACAGCTGGGCAGCTCCCCTGACAGGTCAATGCAGGGCCACATTATGGATGTCCTGGGCTGGCCTGGACATTCAGCGGGATAGGTGCTGCTCTGCCGTCTCAGTTCAAGGATATTCTTTCCCAATGGCATTTATGTTCTTTGATAGCTTTCATGGGACGTTGCTACAGAATGGTTCAGATGAAGGGGCTTAGTAGACCAGATGTAATATGATGGCTCTTTTGACAATGTTTTTGGGGATGTAGTGAGTTTTAGGTTACAACATGTCTTTGAGTGGACGTACCTGGAGGCCACAGCATTCAACTGCGTTCATGGAGGCATTATGGATGACCCTGCATTGTATTCCAGCATTCACTTCTCTCAGGACCATGTCACTGTGGGTGGTGGCGGTAGAACCAAATAAACATTGTGTTACTAAAAACATGGCCTGATGCTGCCTTAGAAACCTGACAACAAAGCAATAAAGTCTACCATTTCACTTTGCTGCTCTATTTCCATTCCAAACTAACTGGCAGTTTGCTACAGTAAGGTTGGTTTTGGATGTACTTTGGGCAGTGAGACTCTTATTGTTCGACTGCTTGATTTATTTATTTCAAAAGCCAAACTTGGCCCAAACAGAATCCTTGGTTTTTAGATGTCATTAACTTTATTAAACCCCAACATTCCTTGGAGCAAATCGTGACCGTGATGGAAAGTGGAGAATTTGCCTGAACCCTCGCTCCCCTCCTCCTGGTCAGTGGTTTTGGAGGGGAAAAGAGCAGAGAAACATTCTGCTGATTTTCACCAGGACGTTGAGTACCATTCAAGTGGCTCTAGCAGATGGGAGTGCAGTACAATGAATCAGTGGATCTTTCCAGAGACTCTGCTGTGTTTACACAGCAGTTAAGTCCAGTTTTGTCCTACTAGTTTCCATAGAACATTTCCCCATTGGCTTAGGGGGAAAATAGCTGCAAAAACACTTTGCTTAATTGTGTGGTGCTCCGTTGAACATCGCAGTCATACCAAACGATTTGTGAGATAGTGTTTTTGTAGCAATTTAAATGAGTTCCGTTTCCATTTGAATGGAAACCAAATGGAAACTGCAGTTGGTAGTCATTGCGGACTGAAACATACCAAGGTCATGAGATGTAAAATATTTGTGGCATGCGATGTTGCTTAAATGATGGCAAGCATCAACTGGAGGTTTAGAGGAAAACCAGTGGTGTGCATCAAAGCAACTTATTTCAACCAGTTTGTAATGATGTTATTTCAACCAGATTCTAACCTGTTTATAAGGAGTTTACTGTATATACTTACTAACGTATGATGGTGAGTGATGTGTGTACAGTATGTGTGATATAACATCTCACAGTAGTCAATCACTGTGTGTCAAGAAGTGTTAGTACATTCATTTCATTAGAGCAGTGTAAACAGGAAAAGTACATTTCAGTCATTTAGAAGATGCTTTTATCCAGAGCAATTTACAGCAAGTGGGAATCAAACCCACAACTCTGGCATTTCAAGCACCATGCTCTACCCACTGAGCCACAAGGGACAATATGTTTGGATGTGTGTAAGTGTTTCTCCACGTCAGTCCGAGGTAAAGATGAATTTATAATGATCAGATGGAGATCTCTCCTTAGCGTAAATACACTGCTCAAAAAAATAAAGGGAACACTTAAACAACACAGTGTAACTCCAAGTCAATCACACTTCTGTGAAATCAAACTGTCCACTTAGGAAGCAACACTGATTGACAATACATTTCACATGCTGTTGTGCAAATGGAATAGACAAAAGGTGGAAATTATAGGCAATTAGCAAGACACCCCCAAAAACGGAGTGATTCTGTAGGTGGTGACCACAGACCACTTCTCAGTTCCTATGCTTCCTGGCTGATGTTTTGATCACTTTTGAATGCTGGCGGTGCTCTCACTCTAGTGGTAGCATGAGACGGAGTCTACAACCCACACAAGTGGCTCAGGTAGTGCAGTTCATCCAGGATGGCACATCAATGCGAGCTGTGGCAAAAAGGTTTGCTGTGTCTGTCAGCGTAGTGTCCAGAGCATGGAGGCGCTACCAGGACACAGGCCAGTACATCAGGAGACGTGGAGGAGGCCGTAGGAGGGCAACAACCCAGCAGCAGGACCGCTACCTCCGTCTTTGTGCAAGGAGGAGCACTGCCAGAGCCCTGCAAAATGACCTCCAGCAGGCCACAAATGTGCATGTGTCTGCTCAAACGGTCAGAAACAGACTCCATGAGGGTGGTATGAGGGCCCGACGTCCACAGGTGGGGGTTGTGCTTACAGCCCAACACCGTGCAGGACGTTTGGCATTTGCCAGAGAACACCAAGATTGGCAAATTCGCCACTGGCGCCCTGTGCTCTTCACAGATGAAAGCAGGTTCACACTGAGCACATGAGCACATGTGACAGACGTGACAGAGTCTGGATACGCCGTGGAGAATGTTCTGCTGCCTGCAACATCCTCCAGCATGACCGGTTTGGCGATGGGTCAGTCATGGTGTGGGGTGGCATTTCTTTGTGGGGCCGCACAGCCCTCCATGTGCTCGCCAGAGGTAGCCTGACTGCCAATAGGTACCGAGATGAGATCCTCAGACCCCTTGTGTGGTAGCATGAGACGGAGTCTACAACCCACACAAGTGGCTCAGGTAGCGCAGCTCATCCAGGATGGCACATCAATATCATCACCATATGCTGACACATGCACATTTGTGGCCTGCTGGAGGTCATTTTGCAGGGCTCTGGCAGTGCACCTCCTTGCACAAAGGCGAAGGTAGCGGTCCTGTGCTAGGTTGTTGCCCTCCTACGGCCTCCTCCACGTCTCCTGATGTACTGGCCTGTCTCCTGGTAGCGCCTCCATGCTCTGGACACTACGCTGACAGACACAGCAAACCTTTTTGCCACAGCTCGCATTGATGTGCCATCCTGGATGAACTGCACTACCTGAGCCACTTGTGTGGGTTGTAGACTCGGTCTCATGCTACCACTAGAGTGAGAGCACCGCCAGCATTCAAAAGTGACCAAAACATCAGCCAGGAAGCATAGGAACTGAGAAGTGGTCTGTGGTCACCACCTGCAGAATCACTCCTTTTTTGGGGGTGTCTTGCTAATTGCCTATAATTTCCACCTTTTGTCTATTCCATTTGCACAACAGCATGTGAAATTTATTGTCAATCAGTGTTGCTTCCTAAGTGGACAGTTTGATTTCACAGAAGTGTGATTGACTTGGAGTTACATTGTGTTGTTTAAGTGTTCCCTTTATTTTTTTGAGCAGTGTATATAGGTCATGACAGGCACATATATAATAAGGTTTGATAGGCACATATACAATAAGTCATGTCATTCCAGTTGACATAAGCCTTTTATATAAAAATAAAAATGTATTTTATGTGTTATGACATTTTAAGATGCGGTTATGACACTAAGCACGTTTCCATCCACAGAATATTCACATGAAAATCTGTCACCAATTGGATGGAAACCTAGCTACTGTTATGGATGCGTCATGATGTTGAACAACACTTCAAGTAAAGTGTTACTGATTTGTTCTGCCCACTGCCAGGGAGACGTGATTTCAAGAACCACAAGATGCATTACACTGATGCTATTCACTACATTGGTGTCCGAAGTAGGATGGTGCCTGTGACATATACATGACGGACTTGGTATATTGAAGTGTGTGGACATGCTCTCCTGCAACAGAGGGGATAGTGTAACAATCCTAGGCTCTTTAAGATCTCCCCCAAGTCGGCTTGACCCTATTGGAGCAGTGGTGAGACAGTTTGCCTAAGGCCAGGGACTGCCATTGTTCACTGCAAGAACTTTTGAAACTAGCCTATAAGTAGTAGTCATGACATAGGTTAATGAACAACTTTTCCAGCATAAAAAGCAAGTCCAGTAATCAATGGCCTCCCTTACACAAATGGATCTCCCACCACAAGAAATTCCACATCACTGACCTCAGACTCTTTCAGGAGCTCATCAGCCTTCTGTTTCACCATGTCCCTGTCGGCCAGTATCAGCTTCCGTCCATAGTCCTCCTAAGGTCAAAGATCCTCACACTCAAAACACACAATGTCTTTGAATTTGCTTGAAAAACAGTGGTGTCATGTTATATGCAATAATGGATTCACTTTATCTGATGGCAACCTTTGTCCCCATTCTGCCAGCTTGAGCTGTTGTTTAGGAAACAAACCGTGTGTGTCTATGAACTATACAATTTGTGACCTTTACTCCATTTTTAAGAAAACACTAGGAGTAGGAACTATCACTGAAGCCACAGTCTGTAAGATTTCCAGCCACTCACTACAATGGTCATTTCAGCTAAAGAAACTTGAATGTAATGTCATACCAGTACTCTTGTTTTGATCTGAAACTAGAAGCAAAGTCAATAACATGCACTACAGAAGGGATTGTACCCTGATGCAGTTATCACCTGCTCTGGACTACATGAGGGCTGACTTCAACATGTACAGGTGATCGAGGGATTGTACCCTGATGCAGTTATCACCTGCTCTGGACTACATGAGGGCTGACATCAACATGTACAGGTGATCGAGGGATTGTACCCTGATGCAGTTATCACCTGCTCTGGACTACATGAGGGCTGACTTCAACATGTACACGTGATCGAGGGATTGTAGCATGCACACAATATCACTGTCAGTCTGTCACCGCATTCACAAGTAGTACATAATATTAACCATACCAGTGCATCTTGGCCAACTGTCAATATGGACGTGTAGGCTTCCTGGTAGACACAAATTCATTGCTTTACAATTTCTAATGCCTTTACGGTGATGTCCTTGGCACCTACTAACCCAAACATTGAATTCTAAATAAATCCCGACACTGTCACCAGCAAAGCACCCCCACACCATAACACCACCTCCTCCATGCTTCACGGTGGGAACCACACATGTGGAGATCATCTGTTCACCTACTCTGCGTCTCACAAAGACACAGCGGTTGGAACAAAAAATCTTGCATTTGGACCAAAGGATAGATTTCCACTCGTCTAATGTCCATTGCTCGTGTTTCTTGGCCCTAGCAAGTATCTTCTTATTGGTGTCCTTTAGTAGTGGTTTCTTTGCAGTAATTTGACTATAGAGTCCTGATTCACACAGTCTCCTCTGAACAGTTGATGTTGAGATGTGTCTGTTACTTGAACTCTGTGAAGCATTTATTTGGGCTGCAATTTCTGAGGTTGATAAGTCTAATGAATTTATCCTCTGCAGCAGAGTTAACTCTGGGTCTTCCTTTCCTGTGGCGGTCCTCATAAGAGCCAGTTTCATCATAGCGCTTGATGGCACTTCAAGAAACTTTCAAAGTTCTTGAAATGTTCAGGATTAACTGAGCTTCATGTCTTAAAGTAATGATGGACTGTCATTTCTCTTTGCTTATTTGAGCTGTTCTTGCCATAATATGGACTTGGTCTTTTACCAAATAGGACTATCTTCTGTATACCACCCTTACCTTGTCACAACACAACTGATTGGCTCAAAGCATTAATAAGGATAGAAATTACATAAATTAACTTTTAACAAAGCACACCTGTTAATTGAAATGCATTCCAGGTGACTACCAAGTACAGCCAAGAGTGTGCAAAGCTGTCATCAATATATTTGTTTAACACTTTTTTGGTTATTACATGATTCCATATTTATTTATTTATTTATTTAACCTTTATTTAACCAGGTAGGCAAATTGAGAACACGTTCTCATTTACAATTGCGACCTGGCCAAGATAAAGCAAAGCAGTTCGACACATACAACAACACATAGTTACACATGGAGTAAAAACAAACATATAGTCAATAATACAGTGAAAAAAAAAAATATATAAGTCTATATACAATGTGAGCAAGTGAGGTGAGATAAGGGAGGTGAAGGCAAACAGATATATGTATAAATAAATAAAAATATAAAAAGGCCATGGAGGCGAAGTGAGTACAACACAGCAAGTAAAATAAAAACTAAAAAAACACTGGAATGGTTGGTTTGCATTGGAAGAAAGTGCAAAGTAGAGACAGAAATAATGGGGTGCAAAGGAGCAAAATAAATTAATAAATAAATACAATAAATACAGTGTGTTATTTCATAATTTTGATGTCTTCACTACTAATCTACAATATAGAAAATATTTTTTTTAAATAAGAAAAACCCTTGAATGAGTAGGTGTGTCCAAACTTTTGACTGGTACTGTACGTCTTGACTCAAAATATTATTGATTTTACAACAGAGTTGCATGACTTCCTGTAATGTGGCCGCTTTCCAGCCGTCATTAGAACAGTCAGACAGCAGTTGCAGTGGATCGTCAGGTACAGTAGGCTACAGGTTGCATATTTGGATTGTTTATAATAAGTATAAATGCACAAAGTAATGGGATTGTTAACGGCATGTATGAAGATCATACAACCACAGTGCAGAGGGCATGTCGTCATTGCTCACCAAATATACACATATTTCACTTTCTAAAGTCACTCTAAGCCTTTACTAGCCTCTATTCCCAATCACTATTTATTTAGTTAGACGAGATCATGGGGTTGTGATTTGCTCTGATTGTAGAGACTATAGTGAAAGTGAAAGGATACAGTTGTCAATGTTCCAGCCCAAGTCTAGCTCTGGAACTGGACCCCACCTACCAGAGGAGGCTGCTGAGGGGAGGACGGCTCATAATAATGGCTGGAACGGAGTGAATGGAATGGCATCAAACACATGGAAGCCATATTTGATGTAAACTCAGCAAAAAAAGAAACGTCCCTTTTTCAGGACCTTGTCTCTCAAAGATAATTCTTAAAAATCCAAATAACTTCACAGATCTTCATTGTAAAGGGTTTAAACACTGTTTGCCATGCTTGTTCAATGAACCATAAACAATAAATGAACATGCACCTGTGGAACAGTTGTCAAGACACTAACAGCTTACAGACGGGAGGCAATTAAGGTCACAGTCATGAAAACTTAGGACACTAAAATAGGCCTTTCTACTGACTCTGGAAAACACAAAAAAAGATGCCCTGGGTCCCTGCTCATCTGCGTGAACGTGCCTTAGGCATGCTGCAAGGAGGCATGAGGACTGCAGATGTGTTTGAAGTTGAAAGGACGTCCAGTACAGTTAGCGAGAAAGATGAGTGGACAACATTGAAGTCCAAGAATGGAACAAAAAGGGCTAAAATTGTTGTGGAAAATGAGTCTGATGAATCATTGCTTGTTGGAGTACTTTTTTGGACAAGGATGTTTATTTGGGAAACCCTTTTGAAGTCACAAGGATTGTGAAGGCGGTGTTGGAAAAAGTGGATGTAGTCAAAGTAACCAGGAGTAGTATGGTGTTGATATGGTGTGTATCTAAAGAGCAAAAGGAGTGTGCATTGTGCCTCACGAAATTATCGACGCATGAAGTGAACAGCTTTGATTTTCAGAGCAGGGCACCAGTAAAAGGTGTCATCTCTGGTGTCCGTTGGACATTGATAATCAATATCTTTGGCAAAAAAATCCAGGAGTAGTTAATGAACGTCGCTTGGCTGGTATGGAGGGAAAAGGGAGCTAAGTGTATCTGTATTATTGATGTTTGATGAGTATTTATCGCCGTAAAAGCGTTCGTGCAAAACCTGATGCAATGAAAGAAGTGTGAAAAGTTTGGCCATGTGTGAAGTGTTTGCAGACGGAAGGAATATGTTATTGAAGAGTCTGAATTTTAAATGTTTCAACTGTGGTGGGGATCATATTTCCCGAATTCCCTGAGTGCACTGTTAGGGTGAAAGGGGTTGAGGTGTCAAGGATCAAGGCTGTACAGCAAATCTCCTATGTGGATGTAACGGATGTGAAATGGCTAGCTAGTTAGCGGGTGCGCGCTAGTAGCATTTCAATCAGTTACATCACTTGCTCTGAGACTTAAGTAGTGTTGCCCCTTGCTTTGCAAGGGCCGTGGCCTTTGTGGAGCGATGGGTAATGATGCTTCGTGGGCGACCGTCGTTGATGTGTGCAGAGGGTCCCTGGTTCGTGCCCGTGTCGGGGCGAGGGGACGGTTTAAAGTTATATCTGTTACATTGATGCTGTTGACCCGGATCACTGGTTGCTGCGGAAAAGGAGGAGGTTGAAAGGGGGGTGAGTGTAACGGATGTGAAATGGCTAGCTAGTTAGCGGGTGCGCGCTAGTAGCATTTCAATCAGTTACGTCACTTGCTCTGAGACTTAAGTAGTGTTGCCCCTTGCTTTGCAAGGGCCACGGCTTTTGTGGAGCGATGGGTAACGACGCTTCATGGGTGACTGTTGATGTGTGCAGAGGGTCCCTGGTTCGCGCCCGTGTCGGGGCGAGGGGACGACGTAAAGTTACTACTGTTACATGGAGGCAGTGAAGAGCATTGAAAGGGCAAGAGGCCACAGCAAATGTTATACTTCAATCAAGTGTTCTGGATACACGTATTGTGAAAAGGTGGTTTTTGTAGCATTTATAGCCACAGTAATTAATTGTACTGCACAAGTGTCCAAGAAGTCCAAGAAGCTGGACATCATTATATCTGCAGCAGAGAAGTTTTTGGGCCTCCAAGACTTAACGGCAGAAGCACTGCCAGGAAATGTCCCGCCATCACAGAATCCTTCTGAGCCTGTGTAGGGACCTGATTAAAACAGAAAAGCAGGCTGATTTAGTTTAATATTTCATTACTGATAGTTTGTAAGGAATTTAAATATTTTACCCCACATTTGTTCCTTTTTGGATCATTATTATCCACCTGTACAGTAGGTGGCGGAATGCACATAGAATTGTTGCAAACACCATTATAGCAAAATGGAAGAAGAGTTTGAGGCCCTGCTCTAATCTGACTGGAATGTGTTTGGAGTTTAGATTCTAGTTGATTCATTGTATTCTAGGTCATTCATGTATTGTAAAACTATACCCAGGGAGCAGCACTTGGGGCTGGTTCAGGCAATACCCAAGCTCTTGCATCAGTGTAGCCTACAGTGTAAACAAAGATGCCTAGAGATGATGTGGAAAAGACCTGTTATCCAATCTCCTTCCCTTCAATAAAGTATTTGACATTATCTGACCACGTTTCATTAAATCAATATAATGTTCAGAAAAATGCAGCATTTTGGCACCAAATGGAGAACTTTGGTAATGAAAACCTGGATTTAGAGAAAGGGTTTGAGGATAGAGGCCAACAGTGAAGGGATTTGCGGGCCCCATCTTGTCTCTATGCAACAGCTCTTTCAATGACCTGCTTTGAATGAACAGAGTGAGTGAGGCACTACCATTGTGCTGGGATGGGGAAGCAGTGTGTGTTTCCTAAACCTCCAGTCTTGGACTCATTTGCCAGCGTTTCAGCCAACACATAATCCATGAAAGTGACAAAAATTACAGTAAACAGGAGTTAACTCTCACAAGTTTAGAGTGTGATATCACTGACACCAAGAGAGGAAATTAAGACTATTTTATTATCTATTTCAAGACATATGAAACCTGATCTGGTGAGATTGCTAATGGCTTCCTACATGTTGAGCATTTTGGCACCAAATGGAGAACTTTGGTAATGAAAACCTAGATTTAGAGAAAGGGTTTGGTTGAAGGAAGAGCGACAGAGGGCAGTCATACAACTGCCTGTAAAGATCATCTAGAGCTGATAGCCAGCCATTGTGTGCAAAAACAAATAGAAGGTATTAACAGGACTGTCTGGGGAAGAGTTCTGTGGTGTAAATTAAATGAACACCAATTTAAAAAGATCAGACATTCTTATCTTCCATCTCAAAAATAGGAAAAAGAAGACGGGTGACTTATGTGATGAAGGCAGTTTCTATTTATTAGAAGCTACTCAATCAAGACTGCAAACTGGGTTTTGGGGTTAGTTTAACATACCATTCAGTTACATATTCATTCACAGGTTTTTTTTCAATCAATGTGCATTTTGGTTTCACTCTAAGCATTGTTTTGCTGAGGACACGCATCCAAGCGTACATCTTTGAAGACCAAGGTTGGATTTCTCTAGAAACCTAATTTCCCGGCTTGATTAAATGGGCCCCTTAATTGAATGTGGTATTAGAGATTTAACAATTGAAGTGAGAGTTGAAAGAATTGGAACACGTCCCCTAACTCTAAGGCATTAACCATCTGGTCCACCAATGAACCATTTGGTAAAAGGTCATTATTTGAATAGCGTGCCAAATTATCTGTTTCTTTATGATTCAAGTTAATAATTGAAACATGGTTGTCAATATTTAATTCCCTTTAAATAAAGTATTTCCTGTCGGACAACAACCTCTCCCTCAGCGTAATCAAGAAAAAGGAGATGATTGTGGACTACAGGAAAAGGAGGACTGAGCACGCCCCCATTCTCATCGACGGGGCCGTAGTGGAGCAGATTGAGAGCTTCAAGTTCTTTGGCGTCCACATCACCAACAAACTATCATGGTCCAAGCACACCAAGACAGTCGTGAAGAGGGCACGACAAATCCTATTCCCCCTCAGGAGACTGAAAAGATTTGGCATGGGTCCTCAGATCCTCAAAAGGTTGTACAGCTGCACCATCGAGAGCATCCTGATGGGTTGCGTCACTGCCTTGTATGGCAACTGCTCGGCCTCCGACCGCAAGGCACTACAGAGGGTAGTATATACGGTCCAGTACATCACCAGGGCCAAGCTTCCTGCCATCCAGGACCTCCATACCAGGCGGTGTCAGAGGAAGGCCCTAAAAATTATCAATGACTCCATCCACCAAAGTCATAGACTGTTCTCTCTGCTACCGCACGGCAAGCAGTACCGGAGCGCCAAGTCTAGGTCCAAGAGGCTTCCTAACAGCTTCTACCCCCAAGCCATAAGACTCCTGAACATCTAATCAAATGGCTACCCAGACTATTTGCATTGCCCACCCCCTCTTTTACACCACTGCTACTCTGTTATTATCTATACATAGTTCACTTTAAATAACTCTACCTACATGTACATATTACTTCAATTACCTCGACTAACCGGTGCTCCACACATTGACTCTGTACCGGTACCCCCTGTATATAGTCTCGCTATTGTTATTTTACTGCTGCTCTTTAATTACTTGTTTGTTTTATTTCTTATTCTTATTCATATTTTTTGAATAAGAATAAGAACTGCGTTGTTGGTTAGGGGCTTGTAAGTAAGCATTTCACTGTAAGGTCTACCTGTTGTATTCGGGGCATGTGACAAATAAAATTTGATTTGATTTGATCTACTTCACATTTTTAAACTTTGTTTCCAGCATAACATCAGAATGATTTGTTTTCCCTAAAGGTGAGGAATTAAATACTGTATATTTCGTAATATACGTGAAAGAAAATGATTTCCTTAAGGGCTTGTCAGTGCTTCTTCCTTGGCCTTTTGTAAAGGTCCAAAAAGAGCCCGTCAGCAGACATTGTACATGGCAAAATGAGCTCGCTGAACCCTGGCAATGGGATTTGAGGCATGCCCGGATCTCTCTCTTTCTCCCTCTGCCCATTCCAACACTGCCTGCCACCCCAGCCTGTTCCCTGCCACCCCAGCCTGTTCCCTGCCACCCCAGCCGTTTCCTGGGAAACTTCGCCAGGCCAGCATCTGAAAACAATTTGGTTCTTAATGAGAATTTACTTCACACAAGTGGTGTGGGAAAATGGGGGGGTGAAAGAGAGGGGGATAAAGAGAGAGATGACGGAAAGAGGAATGGAGTTCTGCTCCTTGGACACGCAACATGGACTGCCCTGTGCCTGTTTATGTACAATACTTGAAGGAATAATGTCTGGGTCAAGGTGTTATTTTTCTATTAGCGCAGCAGTTTTGATGCTTCTCGTCTCAAATACTCTGCAATGATGTTTTTTTCCTTATGAAGTATAATAGATGTGTTGCTTTGTCTCTCCTTATAATTGTACTGGAAGAATGGGTAGATGATATGATACACTTTTGAAGCGTGTCACTCTTCTCTGTCTAATATTAGGTATCTAGGCTTATCAACCTATCAGCTCTACCTAATTCACCTAATATTGCAAGACTCTCTGATTAACCCTTCAAGTGGTAAACAGCCTGGCTCTCCCCTGGCACCACTCCTCCCCAAACCTGCAATTGGGGCCCAATTAATGGCTGCGGTTGTTGTTTTAGTGGCTGATTATGTAATGGCATTCTGTGCTCCTCCTCTGAGCTGATTCAGTCTGCCAGCTTTCACTGGAACTCTGTTGTCCTGTGGTCCCTTTTCTCTCCCGTTTTGTTTGAGTCCAGTCAGCCAGTGGCAAATTGTCCCAATATGGCAATATGGTTGGACTGTGTTCTGGTGAGTGTCCTCCTCACACACATAAACATGAACTATTTCCCCATCCTGAGCCCCTTGGTTAAATCTACTATAACTCAGCATCGGGAGGACTTTCGGAGTAAAGGTGCAACTTGTTTTGTATCCTTAAAAGGAGTCAGAGAGGGGATGGCGAGAGATGTGTAGAGAAAGTGAGATACAGTGTGGACTAAAAGAGAGTGGGCGTAAATATGGTGTTTGAATGTAGCTGTTTGGAGACATTTAAAAAAAAAGAAGTTCCCAATCTTATTTTAATATAATATATGCCACTTGGAAAATGCTTTTATCCAAAGCCACTTACAATTATGCGATCCCACTGGAATAGAACCAATACCCTTGGCCTAGCCAGCAGGCATCACTGCCCACATATCAACATGACAGTGCAGTATAACAATTAGAATTAGTAGAAACAAATTTAGCACAAACTACAAGCAACTAATATAAACAGCAGGAAGGCTGCCTTGTACTCCTATGCTCTTATCTGGGCATGAAACGACTTGTTTCCTCCACTGGCTGCAGTCAGACCTCTCCCACGTCTCACAGTGTCAGGTAGTCCCCTATGTCAGGTAGATGTTGCTGACTGTGAACCAGATACTGTATGTCAGGGGAATTGTCAAGAATTTGTTTCTTTAGACCTGTTCTGTTGTCATAGCCCCCCGATGCCCTCAACAACCCCCAAGGCGCACACTGGAGAGAAACCTGCTCTTGAAATAGTGGAGGTGGTATTGTGACATGGAAATGAGGGTAGAAGAACAGCATAGATGACGTTTTATCACTGGAACCATGTAGACAACATTTTTCTATCAGACTAAGAGAAAGTGGATGGAGTACTTCACAAGTTGAAGCATTCCTGGCGGCAGGTAGCCTAGTGGTTAAGAGCGTTGGGCCAGTAACCGAAAGGTTGCTGGTTCGAGTCCCTGAGCCAACTAGGTGAAAACTCTGTCTGTGCCCTTGAGCAAGGCTCTTAACCCTAAATGCTCCTGCAAGTCGTTCTGGATAAGAACATCTGCTAAATGACAACAAAAAAAAACATCTACATCTTATTAATTAATGAGCCTGACATGTATTGTGAATTCAACTTAGTGAAATATGACAATGATTATTTCTACCAAATGCATTTCACTGGACTGACAAGCAATGTTCATGGCAGGATAACCATGTTTCAGCAATGAGACAAAATTGTTGGACTTATTGGAAAAGTCCTTACACATATCATAACAACACATATCCTAACGACGGATAAACCCAACATGCAAACAATGGAAGGTCAATGTGAGAGGTGACAAAGATGTTCGCTATGTGGATGACTACCAGGAGAAAACACCTTTACAATTGCATCCCTGAAACTACGAGAGGAATTCAATGCATTTCCATAAATGTGACGCAATGGGATGTACAGACGAGAATGGCTAATTTCCTGGTGACATCCAGGCTTCCTGTCAGTAGCGTGTCCTCAGCAACCCATAGAGATACACACATTGTTCTCCAAAATTTGTAGGGTACACACACTGACTCAGTTCAAAGGAAAAAAGTTGGAGAGGTGAGTTTGCAACTGCAAAATGTGACAACCAAAATTTGGCTCTGGTAACAATGGGATGTTCTCTGGGCAATTGATCAAAAAGATGAGGGGACGAGGAAAATAAAGATCAGGAAGGTGAATATGGCAGTGAGTAGTTCAGGCCATAGCTTTACTGTAACCTAACGCCATTTAGCTGGTGTTGACTAATAGCATCCAGCCATACATTCCTTAGTAGGGGTTTTAATATGCTATAACCAGATGTTTTTAGACCTGGATCTCCTGAAAATAAAAAGGTTAACACTACATTATGGGGCCTTCGGAAATGTTTGAGGCCGCACAAATTTCCCAACTTCAGGAGTAAATTAATGTTAACAGTGAAAATGTACACTGAACAAAAATATAAATGCAACATGTAAAGTGTTGGTCTCATGTTTCATGAACTGAAATAAAAGATCCCAGAAATGTTCCATACGCACATAAAGCTTATTTCTATAATTTTTTGCTCAATGTGTTTACATTTCTCCTCTGTCAAGATAATCCACCCACCTGATAGGTGTGTCATATCAAGAAGCTGATTAAACAGCATGATCATTACACAGGTGCACCTTGTGATTGGGAACAATAAAAGGCCACTCTAAAATGTACAGTTTTCTCACAGAACACAATGCCACTGATATTTCAAGTTGAGGGAGCGTGCAATTGGCATGCTGACTGCAGGAATGTCCACCAGAGCTATTACCAGATAATTTAATGTTCATTTCTCGACTATAAGCAGCCTCCAGCGTCGTTTTAGAGAATTTGGCAGTACGTCCAACCGGCCTCGCAACCGCAGACCACGTGTATGGCATTGTTTCGGCGAGCAGTTTACTGATGTCAACGTTGTGAACAGAGTGCCCTATGGTGGCGGTGGGGTTATGGTATGGGTAGGCATAAGCTACGGACAACGAACACAATTGCATTTTATCGATGGCAATTTGAATGCACAGAAATACTGTGACAAGATCGTATTTCCCAGTCATTTGAAATCTATAGATTAGGGCCTAATTAAACTACTTAAATTGACCGATTTTCTAATTTGAACTGTAACTCAGTAAAATCTTTGAAATTGTTGCATGTTACATTTGTACATATTTTTTTCCAGTATAAAACCAATTTAAAAAAGATGCAGGTTGATTTAAAAGCTGTAGCCAGCCAATGTTGTGCAAACCTTGCAGTGACACAAAGCGTCTAGTAAATCTGGCCCTATAGGTAAATGAGCCTGTATGGTTGTGATGGAGCAGGGTAGAGTAGTGTTTAATAGCAGACCCCAGTCTGTGGGTGAATCCCTGTAGAATGGCCCTCTCCTTCTCTGGGGTCCTCTTAGCATTCATTGAAGCACAGTGTTCAAGTCCACGGGGCCTGAATGAGCCCCCTTTGTGCAGTAATTGGAGATGGTTCTGTTGGGGCTAACAATGAAGTGCTGGGCCTCCCCTCCTTCTCCCTATCTCCATCCCTTCATTTCTCTTCACCACTGTCATTCTCATCACGCTCTCCAAACGCTCTGCTCCAACAGTTGTGTAACTTTTTGCATAAATACGTATAAACAAACAGAGCACGAATGTCTGGGATTGATTTATGTTTTTGGGGAAAACAATTTTTTCAAAGTCCTTGACATTGTTTCCTTTGAGCACCTGTGAACCTATTTCTCTAGCTGCTAAATACTGCAGGTATTTGCAGGTACAATGCATTCAAAAGCATTCAGACCCCTTGACTTTTTCCACATTTTGTTACGTTACAGCATTATTCTAAAATGGATTAAATACAACATTTTACTCATCAATCGACACACAATAGCCCATAATGACAAAGCAAAAACTGTTTTTTTGATTTTTGCAAATGTATTAAAAATAAAAAACAGAAATATCTTACTTACGTAAATATTCGTAAACTCTTTGCTATGAGACTCGAAATTGAATTGAGTTCAGGTGCATCCTGTTTCCATTGATCATCCTTGAGATGTTTCTACAACTTGGTTGGAGTCCACCTGTGGTAATTTCAACTGATTGGACATGATTTGGAAAGGCACACATGTCTATATCAGGTCACACAGTTGACAGTGCATGTCAGAGCAAAAACCAAGCCATGAGGTTTAAGGAATTGTTCGTAGAGCTCCAAGACAGGATTGTGTCGAGGCACAGCTAGATCTGGGGAAGGGTACCAAAAAATGTATGCAGCATTGAAGGTCCCCAAGAACACAGTGGCCTCCATCATTCTTAAATGGAAGAAGTTTGGAACCACAAAGAATCTTCCAGGAGCTGGCCGCCTAGCCAAATTGAGCAATCGGGGGAGAAGGGCATTGGTCAGGGAGGTGACCAAGAACACTATGGTCACTCTGACAGAGCTCTAGAGGTCCTCCGTGGAGATGGGAGAACCTTCCAGAAGGACAACCATCTCTGCAGCACTCCACCAATCAGGCCTTTAGGGTAGAGTGGTCAAACGAAAGCCACTCCTCAGTAAAAGGCACATTAATGCCCACTGGGAGTTTGCCAAAAGGCACCTAGAGGACTCAGACCATGAGAAACAAGATTATCTGGTCTGATGAAACCTAGATTGAACTCTTTGGCCTGAATGCCAAGCGTCACGCCTCGAGAGAACCTGGCACCATCCCTATGATGAAGCATGGTGGTGGCGGCAGCATCATGCTGTGGGGATGTTTTTCAGCGGCAGGGACTGGGAGACTAGTCAGGATTGAGGGAAAGATGAACGGAGCAAAGTACAGAGAGATCCTTGATGAAAACCTGCTCCAGAACACTCAGACTGGGGTGAAGGTTCACCTTCCAACAGGTAACAACCCTAAGCACACAGCCAAGACAATGCAGGAGTGGATTTGGGACAAGTCTCTGAATGTCCTTGAGTGGCCCAGCCAGAGCTCAGACTTGAACCCGATCGAACATCTCTGAAGAGACCTGAAAATAGCTGTGCAGCAACACTCCCCATCCAACCTAACAGAGCAATACAGGTGTGCCAAGCTTCTAGCGTCATACCCAAGAAGACTCAAGGCTGTTATAGCTGCCAAAGGTGCTTCAACAAAGTACAGAGTAAAGGGTCTGAATATTTATATATATATGTGATATCAAAGTTTTCTATTTCTAAAAAATGTGTTAAAATTTATGAAAACCTGTTTTTGCTTTGTCATTATTGGGTATTGTGTGTAGATTGATGAGGAAAAAAAATATTTAATACATTTTAGAATAAGGCTGTAAAATGTGGAAAAAGTCAAGGGGTCTGAATACTTTCCGAATGCACTATATATATAGCATATTTCTGCTAGAGCTGAATAAACAACAAGAGAATCCATAAGTTCCTGTCCAATTTCTGGTCAAGTGCTTTTCCCACTTTCATACATTATGCAAACAGGATCTGGAAGCAAGGAATTATAGTTGTCTCAGCTGGAATCGTTTCCATGTCCTGTTTGAGCCGGAAGGTTGAACTTGAAAATCCAGAATCCACTTTACATGTAGAAGATTATGGGAGATCAACACATAAAATTAGATGGAAAAGACAGTGTCATAACTAAAGTAAGGTAGTAACTCAGTTTCCTGTTCAGCAATTCTAGATATTTGGGTTAAACAAGATGCACTAAAAGCTTCAGTCACTCAAAAAGTAATATTTAACTCCGAACTGGTTTTCTAGCAGATTAGTCAGAATGTCTTACCCCATGTTCAAGAATGGCCTTTTACCTTTTATTCAGATTACAACCTCTCACTTTCAGTTATTTGAAAATCTAAAAGAAAATCACTATTTTTAAACAACCCATAGAAAGTTGTTTGCAATTTCAGTTTAATCCACCAGAAAAGACAGAATAAATATTACAACAAATATTATGGTTAAACTCAAATATACAAATTATTAAAAATCCAATATTTTGGATATAAAATAAAAGGGTTAAATCTTTGTAAATGTCTGCTCTACTCACAATTACAACCAACGAATTGCAGCATTACTGCAAAAATGGAAGAGGCAAGTGGAAGGTGAAGAAAGTAAGGAACTTGTCTGTCGGCCCTGCATTAAAGACCAAAATTGGCTAAAGAAATTGTGATAAATAAAAAAGTATACCAGTTTCATTGACAGCTGTGTCATATAGATTACAGAATAGTTGGAAAGAGATTTTTGATGTACCGATTCCACGGCACATGGTTTATGAACTGATACACAAAACAATGCTGGATTCAAAACTTTCAATTAGAATTATTGCAACAAATAGAATGTTATATACACTACCGTTCAAAAGTGTGGGGTCACTTAGAAATGTCCCTGTTTTTGAAAGAAAAGGACATTTTTTGTCCATTAAAATAACATCAACTTGATCAGAAATACAGTGCAGACATTGTTAATGTTGTAAATGACTATTGTAGCTGGAAACAGCTGATTTTGAATGGAATATCTACATAGGCGTACAGAGGCTCATTATCAGCAACCATCACTCTTGTGTTCCAATGGCACGCTGTGTTAGCTAATCCAAGTTTATCATTTTAAAAGGCTAATTGATCATTAGAAAAACCTTTTGCAATTGTTAGCACAGCTGAAAACTGTTGTGCTGATTAAAGACGCAATAAATCCGGCCTTTTTTAGACTAGCTGAGTATCTGGAGCATCAGCATTTGTGGGTTCGATTACAGGCTCAAAATGGCCAGAAACAAAGACTTTCCTCTGAAACTCTTCAGTCTATTCTAGGGGCGGCAGGTAGCCTAGTGGTTAGAGCGTTGGGCCAGTAACTGAAAGATTGGTAGATTTAATCTCCCATCTGTTGTTCTGCCCCTGAACAAGGCAGTTAACCCACTGTTCCTAAGCCGTCATTGTAAATAAGAATTTGTTCTTAACTGACTTGCCTAGTTAAATAAAAAATACAAATTCTGAGAAATGAAGGCTATTCCATGCGAGAAATTGCCAAGAAACTGAAGATCTCATACAGTGCTGTGTATTACTCCCTTAACAGAACAGCGCAAACTGGCTCTAACCAGAATATAAAGAGGAGTGGGAGGCCCGGTGCACAACTGAGCAAGAGGACAAGTACATTAAAGTGTCTAGTTTAAGAAACAGACGCCTCGCAAGTCCTAACTGGCAGATATGGCTTTTTCTTTGCAACTCTGCCTAGAAGGCCAGCATCCTGGAGTCTCCTCTTCACGGTTCATGTTGAGACTGGTGTTTTGCGGGTACTATTTAATGAAGCTAACAGTTGAGGACTTGTGAGGCGTCTGTTTCTCAAACTAGACACTCTAATGTACTTGTCCTCTTGCTCAGTTTGGTCACTAGGGCCTCCCACTCCTCTTTCTATTCTGGTTAGAGCCAGTTTTAGTCCCATGCTTTTTGAAGGATGTGATTAAAAACAAACAAAATATATCTATTGTAAAGTATACTGTGTCCGTAAAATGTATATAGTATGTATAAGCTGGAAGTAGAAGCCCAAGAGTTGTTGTCCATTAGTTTACTCCAATTACGGGAAGGATGGTACGGTTAGGGGAAAATATATTTAAAAAATACAGTACCAGTCAAAAGTTTGGACACACCTACTCATTCCAGGGTTTACTACACGATTCCATATTCGTTATTTCATAGTTTGTCTTCAGTATTATTCTACAATGAAAATAGTAAAAATAAATAAAAACCCTTAAAAGAGTAGGTGTTCTAAAACTTTAGACCAGTAAAGTATATCGAAGAACACCAATAAATCATGTAGACATAAGTTTGTAAGTGTATTGACTGAAAGGGTATTTGGGGACACAGGTAGATAGTGATCATTAGAAGGGCCTAACCGCTCTAAACTGCTCAATTGAAGTGGACTCAGTCTATTCTACATTCCTTTAGGACTTTAGGTCTTTCTCGCTCTCTTTTATCTTGTGCTACGATGTTCTCTTCTCATTCTCACACAAAACGCAAGTGCCAGCTGTAAAACCAGTCATTGTACAAGTTTCTACTGAACAAGAGTTGAAATGCTATAACCAGCAAGAGCTTTGTGCCACTCAAAGTGCAGGACACACAATGTGAAAAGGCAATTATTATTGTTCAATAGGTTCATTTTGTTTGCTCTCCTCCTGAAGTCACCTCGGCTGGTCGACAGCTTTTGCATTGTTCTGACCCAGGCTGGGAAAATAACTCAAAGTCCTTAAACATCTCCCCGGCTTAGAATGTGACATTTGAGTCCTTGTGGAAAGAAATACAATGCCACACAATGGAGCCCCTCATAAAAAAATACACACATTCAAAAAGGTGGCTAAATACTGTTACATACTGTTATTATTACCCTACCGTCAATCACCGCCGTACACAATATACACAGGGGCTCCCAACGTTGATGTCTGACTCAGTCTGAAAGGTTAGTCTCACCGGGCAATGCTTCCCAGGAAAGCCAAGGCCAGCTGTCGAACTGCAGATAAACTACTCCACATCTCTCAGGCTGTACTACAGATAAACTACTCCACATCTCTCAGGCTGTACTACAGATAAACTACTCCAAATCTCTCAGGCTGTACTACAGATAAACTACTCCACATCTCTCAGGCTGTACTACAGATAAACTACTCCACATCTCTCAGGCTGTACTACAGATAAACTACTCCACATCTCTCAGGCTGTACTACAGATAAACTACTCCACATCTCCCAGGCTGTACTACAGATAAACTACTCCACATCTCTCAGGCTGTACTACATATAAACTACTCCACATCTCTCAGGCTGTACTACAGATAAACTACTCCACATCTCTCAGGCTCTATACTGATAATCTACTCCACATCTCTCAGGCTGTACTACAGATAAACTACTCCACATCTCCCAGGCTGTACTACAGATAAACTACTCCACATCTCTCAGGCTGTACTACAGATAAACTACTCCACATCTCTCAGGCTGTACTACATATAAACTACTCCACATCTCTCAGGCTGAACTACTGATAATCTACTCCACATCTCTCAGGCTGTACTACTGATAATCTACTCCACATCTCTCAGGCTGTACTACAGATAAACTACTCCACATCTCTCAGGCTGTACTACAGATAAACTGCTCCACATCTCCCAGGCTGTACTACAGATAAACTACTCCACATCTCTCAGGCTGTACTACATATAAACTACTCCACATCTCTCAGGCTGTACTACAGATAAACTACTCCTACTCCACATCTCTCAGGAAGTACTACAGATAAACTACTCCTACTCCACATCTCTCAGGAAGTACTACAGATAAACTACTCCACATCTCTCAGGCTGTACTACAGATAAACTACACATCTCCCAGGCTGTACTACAGATAAACTACTCCACATCTCTCAGGCTGTACTACAGATAAACTACTCCACATCACTCAGGCTGTACTACAGATAAACTACTCCACATCACTCAGGCTGTACTACAGATAAACTACTCCACATCTCTCAGGCTGTACTACAGATAAACTACTCCACATCTCTCAGGCTGTACTACAGATAAACTACTCCACATCTCTCAGGCTGTACTACATATAAACTACTCCACATCTCCCAGGCTGTACTACAGATAAACTACTCCACATCTCTCAGGCTGTACTACATATAAACTACTCCACATCTCTCAGGCTGTACTACAGATAAACTACTCCACATCTCTCAGGCTCTATACTGATAATCTACTCCACATCTCTCAGGCTGTACTACAGATAAACTACTCCACATCTCTCAGGCTGTACTACATATAAACTACTCCACATCTCTCAGGCTGAACTACTGATAATCTACTCCACATCTCTCAGGCTGTACTACTGATAATCTACTCCACATCTCTCAGGCTGTACTACAGATAAACTACTCCACATCTCCCAGGCTGTACTACAGATAAACTACTCCACATCTCTCAGGCTGTACTACATATAAACTACTCCACATCTCTCAGGCTGTACTACAGATAAACTACTCCTACTCCACATCTCTCAGGAAGTACTACAGATAAACTACTCCTACTCCACATCTCTCAGGAAGTACTACAGATAAACTACTCCACATCTCTCAGGCTGTACTACAGATAAACTACACATCTCCCAGGCTGTACTACAGATAAACTACTCCACATCTCTCAGGCTGTACTACAGATAAACTACTCCACATCACTCAGGCTGTACTACAGATAAACTACTCCACATCACTCAGGCTGTACTACAGATAAACTACTCCACATCTCTCAGGCTGTACTACAGATAAACTACTCCACATCTCTCAGGCTGTACTACAGATAAACTACTCCACATCTCTCAGGCTGTACTACAGATAAACTACTCCACATCTCCCAGGCTGTACTACAGATAAACTACTCCACATCTCTCAGGCTGTACTACATATAAACTACTCCACATCTCTCAGGCTGTACTACAGATAAACTACTCCACATCTCTCAGGCTGTACTACAGATAAACTACTCCACATCTCTCAGGAAGTACTACAGATAAACTACTCCACATCTCTCAGGCTGTACTACAGATAAACTACACATCTCCCAGGCTGTACTACAGATAAACTACTCCACATCTCTCAGGCTGTACTACAGATAAACTACTCCACATCACTCAGGCTGTACTACAGATAAACTACTCCACATCACTCAGGCTGTACTACAGATAAACTACTCCACATCTCTCAGGCTGTACTACAGATAAACTACTCCACATCTCTCAGGCTGTACTACAGATAAACTACTCCACATCTCTCAGGCTGTACTATAGATAAACTACTCCACATCTCTCAGGCTGAAGTACAGATAAACTACTCCACATCTCTCAGGCTGTACTACAGATAAACTACTCCACATCTCTCAGGCTGTACTACAGATAAACTACTCCACATCTCTCAGGCTGTACTACAGATAAACTACTCCACATCTCTCAGGCTGAAGTACAGATAAACTACTCCACATCTCTCAGGCTGTACTACAGATAAACTACTCCACATCTCTCAGGCTGTACTACAGATAAACTACTCCACATCTCTCAGGCTGAACTGCTGTATTTCTGTTGTACAACATATTGTGTAAGAAGCATGTAGTAGTTGTGAAATGAATAGCCTGGTTACCACTTAAGATTACATTTTGTTACCACTAACAATTCTACAAATAAAGCTGATTTCTGTATCATTATTGGAGAGAAACAATGACAGCAATTCTCAGTTCAGCTGACATAATATGGAGGGTTGAGACTCAGTATTTCCGTTTCCCCTTATTTTCATGTGCATTTTCCAACAGGGGGTAAGACATATTTAAATCAACTTTAGACATTACTATTCAATAAAGATTTTTGTTAGCTTATTACTTTGCTATAGTTCTGTCCAGAGGGGCAGCAAAGAAGAAACATGCACGTCTGCTTGGTCAGGATTTATCTGGATTAGCTCTGTGTTTGTTTAGGGTTTTAATGCCTTACCCAGACGTCTTCATTGGGTGCAGGACACCCATGATAACAGACAAACAAACACAGCAGCCCGAAGTCACTCCCAAACTCTAGTAAGGAGTTGCCCACAAGCTCAGGTCAAGCAGTGATTGAAAAAGTACCCAACTGTCATACTTGAGTAAAAGTAAAAGTACCTTAATAGAAAAGGACTCAAGTAAAAGTCACCCAGTAAAAAACGACTCGAGTAAAAGTCTAAAAGGTATTTGGTTTTAAATATACTTAAGTATCAAAAGGTAAATGTCATTGAAAAAATATACTTAAGTATCAAAGTATAAACCATTTCAAATTCCTTATATTAAGCAAACCAGACAGCGCACCACACACACACACAAAGTCGGAAGTTTACATACACTTAGGTTGGAGTCATTAAAACTCGTTTTTCAACCACTCCACAAATGTCTTGTTAACAAACTATAGTTTGTCAAGTCGGTTAGGGCATCTACTTTGTGCATGACACAAGTCATTTTTCCAACAATTGTTTACAGACAGATTATTTCACTGTATAACAATTCCAGTGGGTCAGAAGTTTACATACACTAAGTTGACTGTGCCTTTAAACAGTTTGTAAAATTCCAGATAATGATGTCATGGCTTTAGAAGCTCCGTTTTAGGACCACTATTGTTTTCACTATATATTTTACCTCTTGGGGATGTCATTCGAAAACATAATGTTAACTTTCACTGCTATGCGGATGACACACAGCTGTACATTTCAATGAAACATGGTGAAGCCCCAAAATTTCCCTCGCTAGAAGCCTGTGTTTCAGACATAAGGAAGTGGATGGCTGAAAACATTCTACTTTTAAACTCTGACAAAACAGAGATGCTTGTTCTAGGTCCCAAGAAACAAAGAGATCTTCTGTTGAATCTGACAATTAATCTTGATGGTTGTACAGTCGTCTCAAATAAAACTGTGAAGGACCTTGGCGTTACTCTGGACCCTGATCTCTCTTTTGACGAACATATCAAGACTGTTTCAAGGACAGCTTTTTTCCATCTACGTAACATTGCAAAAATCAGAAACTTTCTGTCCAAAAATGATGCAGAAAAATGTATCCATGCTTTTGTTACTTCTAGGTTAGACTACTGCAATGCTCTACGTTCCGGCTACCCCAGATAAAGCACTAAATAAACTTCAGTTAGTGCTAAATACGGCTGCTAGAATCCTGACTAGAGAGAACCAAAACATTTGATCATATTACTCCAGTGCTAACCTCCCTACACTGGCTTCCTGTTAAGGCAAGGGCTGATTTCAAGGTTTTACTGCTAACCTACAAAGCATTACATGGGCTTGCTCCTACCTATCTTTCCGATTTGGTCCTGCTGTACATACCTACACGTACGCTACGGTCACAAGACGCAGTCTTCCTAATTGTCCCTAGAATTTCTAAGCAAACAGCTGGAGGCAGGGCTTTCTCCTATAGATCTCCATTTTTATGGAATGGTCTGCCTACCCATGTGAGAAACGCAGACTCGGTCTCAACTTTTAAGTCTTTACTGAAGACTCATCTCTTCAGTGGGTCATATGATTGAGTGTAGTCTGGCCCAGGAGTGTGAAGGTGAACGGAAAGGCTCTGGAGCAACGAACCGCCTTTGCTGTCTCTGCCTGGCCGGTTCCCCTCTCTCCACTGGGATTCTCTGCCTCTAACCCTATTACAGGGGCTGAGTCACTGGCTTACTGGTGATTACTGGTGCTCTTTCATGCCATCCCCACTTGAGTGGATTGAGTCACTGACGTGATCTTCCTGTCTGGGTTGGCGCCCCCCCCCCTTGGGTTGTGCTGTGGCGGAGATCTTTGTGGGCTATACTCGGCCTTGTCTCAGGATGGTAAGTTGGTGGTTGAAGATATCCCTCGAGTGGTGTGGGGGCTGTGCTTTGGCAAAGTGGGTGGGGTTATATCCTTCCTGTTTGGGCCTGTCCGGGGGATGGGGATGGGGCCACAGTGTCTCCTGACCCCTCCTGTCTCAGCCTCCAGTATTTATGCTGCAGTAGTTTATGTGTCGGGGGGCTAGGGTCAGTTTGTTATATCTGGAGTACTTCTCCTGTCTTATCCGGTGTCCTGTGTGAGTTTAAGTATGCTCTCTCTAATTCTCTCTCTTTCTCTCTTTCTTTCTCTCTCTCGGAGGACCTGAGCCCTAGGACCATGCCTCAGGACTACCTGGCATGATGACTCCTTGCTGTCCCCAGTCCACCTGGCCGTGCTGCTGCTCCAGTTTCAACTGTTCTGCCAGGAGCCCTGACCTGTTCACCGGATGTGCTACCTGTCCCAGACCTGCTGTTTTCATCTCTCTAGAGACCACAGGAGCGGTAGAGATACTCTTAATGATCGGCTATGAAAAGCCAACTGACATTTACTCCTGAGGTGCTGACTTGTTGCACCCTCGACAACTACTATGATTATTTTTATTTGACCATGCTGGTCATTTATGAACATTTGAACATCTTGGCCATGTTCTGTTATAATCTCCACCCGGCACAGACAGAAGAGGACTGGCCACCTCTCATAGCCTGGTTCCTCTCTAGGTTTCTTCCTAGGTTTTGGCCTTTCTATGGAGTTATTCCTAGCCACCGTGCTTCTACACCTGCATTGCTTGTTGTTTGGGGTTTTAGGTTGGGTTTCTGTACATCACTTTGAGATATCAGCTGATGTAAGAAGGGCTATATAAATAAATTTGATTTGATTTGATAGGCTAATTGACATCATTTGAGTCTATTGGAGGCGTACCTATGGATGTATTTCAAGGCCTACCTTCAAACTCAGTGCCTCTTTGCTTGACATCATGGGAAAATCAAAAGATTATATATATATAGTGGGCACATTTGGAAATTGCTCCCAAGGATGAACCAGACTTGTGGAGGTCTACAATTTTTTTTCCTGAGGTCTTGGCTGATTTCTTTTATGTCTGATGTTGTAGTGTGCCCACTATATATGTATATATAGTGGGCACACTACAACAATCAGACATCATTTACAAATGAAGCATGTGTTTAGTGATTCTGCCAGATCTGAGGCAGTAGGGAGGACCAGGGATGTTCTCTAGATAAATGTGTGAATTGGGCCATTTTCCTGACTTGCTAAGAATTGGAAATTTAAATACTTTTGGGGGTCAGGGAAAATCTTTGGAGTAAAAGTACATTATTTTCTTTAGGAATGTAGGGAAATAAAAGTAATAAAAAATATATATAGCAAAGTACAGATACCTCAAAACACGACTTAAGAAGTAATTTAAAGTATATTTACATAAGTACTTTACACCACTGAGGTCTAGGATCAGCTTACCATACCCCTATTTATAGCGTTAACCACCAGGAATTAAAATATGAAAATGACCTTAGATCAGCTCTTGTGCAGAGGTCTAAGCCCAATACATTGTGTTTCTTATTGTACTTGGAGGCCACTGGGTGAGAGTGTGCGTCAATAACAATTAATTCACCCCCAATGACGATCATCGAATCACAGTGTTGAATCAACACACATTCACATCTCAGACAGACAGACAGACAGACAGACAGACAGACAGACAGACAGACAGACAGACAGACAGGACAGACAGACAGGGACGAGAGCATACAACGTCTTATTCTTTTACTGTCAGTGACTGACATGCACCTGAATGGGTGATGCCAAGGGGGTTCTCTACTGTTTACTGTCAGTGACTGACATGCACCTGAATGGGTGATGCCAAGGGGGTTCTCTCTCTGTTTGTGGTCTGACTTGTCAGTAAGAAGATGAAAATCAACCAAAGAGATACCATAGGTTAGGAGAGACATGTGGGCTCCCAGAGATATAAAGCAGGCTTTAGCTTGGCAGGTCAAAACAGTCTTGGGTTGAACTAATGACTCAGGATCGATGTCAGATTTTATAGCAGTGACCTAGGAAGGAGGCCAGTAGACCCCAGATACCACCTCCAGTAGATCTAATAGCCATCTTTATGATCCAGCCTGGGTCCGGATGTTGGACCTCTACAGTAAATGACAGACACATAAACCAAAAATCACATTGTTTTACACTCTTATTTAACATCTGTAAATATGTCTCTCTCTCTGTAGACAGCATTCCTTATGCTGGTTTCAAACACTGTTGGAGAAGAGGGATTTTATGAAACAGATTCTGTCTAGAGAGAATGCCTAGTCCATTTAGTGGGAATAAAGGTTGTTCTCAGGACCCCTGGCCCGCTCACTTGGCTTGGTTGCACTTGTAACTTGTTCTATGGACTTGGTGTTCCTGGTTCTCATTGTTATAGGCCACTGGCACTGTCTTAGTACTGGCTTGAGAGGCAGCACTGGATGAGAATTTGCGTGTGTGTGTGTGTGTGTGTGTGTGTGTGTGTGTGTGTGTGTGTGTGTGTGTGTGTGTGTGTGTGTGTGTGTGTGTGTGTGTGTGTGTGTGTGTGTGTGTGTGTGTGTGTGTGTGTGAGAGAGAGACATAGAGTAATATGAAAGGCAGTAATGTGATTTATACACACTTATGAATGCCATGCATTTCTGCTTATTAGTACGTTGGCAGCATTAATGGAGACATTAGAGGGTAGAAGTTACAGATACACATCACTCTCATGTATTAACTCTGTCATCGTACCAGGTATTAATCAGACAAGCAAAAGGCAACAATCAACCCTGACATAATGATCTACCACAGCACTACATAACATTTTCCTCTACGTTCCAAATCTTTGGATTTCTACATTATTAAGTGTTCCACATGAATCCACGCTTGTGAAAGCTGATAAAGCATGTTAATTATAGCAAATAGCCATAGTTCTGACAACGCCCCTCTTTTATAATTCAGTTGTTCAACAGATTTCCTCTGCTGATAACATTTCTTGTTGCTCTATTGTCACTTGGAACACAGTGTCCCCTCACAAGAATCTGTTCAGCTCACACACACACACACACACACACACACACACACACACACACACACACACACACACACACACACACACACACACACACACACACACACACACACACACACACACACACACACACACACACACGTTTGTATTGGCATTTATAGTGTGTGAATGTACAGTATACTATGTATGTTTGTGCCTTTATCACAAAATGTATTACTAAAGACCATGTTTGCTTAAAACAACAACTAATAATTGCAATAGGATCTCTTCAGCTCACCATTATGTATTGAGTTCACATCCCTTGATTGTTTCCCCTTTCACCATTGGTCCACTAAGAGCATCTAATGGGGGGTCTGTTGGGATCTGTGAGGTTGGATAATAGCATGTTATTATTAGAGCAAAGAAACTAAGCTCACCTGCTATGTACAGTATATAGGAGGGAAAATGCTGCACTTTGGTTTCCAGCTTAATTATAGCACATCAGTTGATCAGTTCCAACATAATATCTTGGAGGACAATGAAAGTTTACTAGAAAAATAATAATATTTTATAAATATTCATGACGTATAATTCTTAGGTTCCCTTTAGTAAGCATTATACAACTCTTTTCTATGATCTGATGAACAAGCAACTGTAATCAGTCTCCCCACAAGTGTTATTATGAGCCTTATTCAATCCATATCGCGGACGTTCACCGTTACAGCGTGATTAAAGGCAATGTTCCCGCGTTAGCAGAGACTGAACTCACCGGAGATGCGGTATAGGTCGGCTCAATTGGAAATGACCTTTACATTTCTATCACGCTTCAACCATACAGACTTCATAGAGCCCTGAGTATTCCAAAGTTAGAATTTGAAGTAATGTGGGATATGACGAGTCAGTAGGCCTTCCCAAACCACCGCTATGTTACCAGAAAGGGCGGTGTATGACATCAGAGGAATTGATGGAGAGGGAGCAGTCTAGTGCTTTCCTGTGCTCCCGTGGTAACATCACCACTACACCTCCTCCCTCTCCCAGACTCCAGAGAGCTTGACTGCCTTTATATCTTTCTATTCAACCAATAGAAAGTTACCTCCCAAGGAGGCCACAAGAAGTAACTAGTCGGTCATAGTTAGAGGAGCAATTTAAAAGCACTTTTTTTTTTCATGGGTTTGATTTGTACAGTCAAGTTTCACTAACTCATTCTAATGCTACTGCATTCTGTCCTTGCTCTTTGGTCACACGTGACTTTAGGGACCCAGGCACTGTCATAATACTGACCTACAGTAGTAGCAATATAACACTTGTCGTTTAGGAAGCGGACTGACATACCACATAAAAGGATGCAACTATTCATATCTACTACAACAGTAGCCTACTACTCCCACCAGGTACACTCCGCTCAGACGTAGATACTTTCACGTAAGACCATGCACACACAGGCAGCAATTTGGAAACAAAATCTAATGTGTAAACATGGCTACAGTATGTCGAGATGAGTAGGAAGAACTGGTGGGTGGGTTCTGGTTCTTTTTTCATAGTCAGAGTTATTTTTTACATGAGTCAGAGTTCTTTTTTCATTTACAGGTTGCGCATTCCAACTCTGGGACTTCTTCTGTCTGCTCCTAACCCATCCAGTGGCTCGCTTCAATTATACAAAATCCATTTACATTCCTATGACATGCTTCGCTTAACCCTTTAAATCAACTACCCCCTTCCCCAATTCCCCTCTACCCTTCAGTGAGCCGCCCAAACCCAGCCACCACTTCAACATCCCTCCTCCCCCCAACAAGTCTTCCATGGGTATGGTTGGGGTCAGGGTCCTACAGTACTGCTCTCTTTTTCTCGAGTTCTTGTTCTGATTTGTTCCCTCTTTAGACAGTTGGAAGTAATTATAGCTACAGTGACAGTTGGTTCTGACATTCCTACATATTACAAGAGATTTTTGTTAGAGCAGTCCAAACATTGTGCCGATGAGTGTCCTTTGGCCTGCTGATTTTGTTAATCAGTTTTTATCTATTATTTAAAAGGTCCCCTATATTACATTTCCATCAAAGATTTACCTAAATATTTTCCATATGTGAGTAGAGTAGAGTAGAGCACCTGAGTTGTATTTTATAGCAAGATCTCAGTCAGAGTAAAGTCAAAGATGGAGGTAGCATTGTGTTCATACTGAAAATAATCCAGAAAAATCTTGAAACACAACTGAAGTCAAATGTCAAGAGGATAGGTTTGTCTTTTGTTGTACTGTAGAGTGCATGCCTGAGATGTGCTTTTAATGACATGCACTCGATTACATTTGCACATTGTTGATAACACTGATTTAATTTAAATGTATAATTAATTTAAACACCAATGCCAAGAGCTGGTAGCCTGAGATTGTCACGCCCTGACCTTAGAGATCCTTTTTATGTCTCTATTTTGGTTGGTCAGGGCGTGAGTTGGGGTGGGCATTCTATGTTTTTGTTCTATTTCTATGTGTTTGGCCGGGTGTGTTTCTCAATCAGAGGCAGCTGTCTATCGTTGTCTCTGATTGAGAACCATACTTAGGTAGCCTTTTCCCACCTGTGTTTTGTGGGTAGTTGTTTTCTGTTTTTGTGTCTGCACCAGACAGAACTGTTTTGCTTTCGTTCTCCTGTTTGTTGTTTTTGTTTGATTTGGTTTTTTGGATTAAATCATGAACACTTTAAACACTGCACCTTGGTCCACTCTTCCTTCAGCCCACGAGAATTGTTACAGCGATAAAGGAATAATTGGAGTAATTACAGTTTGGAAAATGCCATGCTCATTGTGTGTTTATATAGAAGACTGGTTTCAACTGAACTATTCTATCCTGTAATGTTAAATTATGTACAACACATGATTTATGCTCTCATGGTGCATTCAAACAGTACATTTTTGCTATGCAAATTGATGGGAGGAGTCTAGTTGATGTCTAGTCCAGCCTTCTATTGTGCTGCTGCCAACAATGGAGAAGATGGGGCTATGGCTTGTGCAGTTGATAGAACAAAGAATGAACAGCATTAGGGATAGCACACATCCTTGTGGCACACCAGTGTTTACAGATTACGATGTAGTAATCTCCACTGGGTGCTTGTTTACTGAGAGCATCAACTGGGCCTTATATTGTTAACCTTTAAGTGTATCCTCATAATATCCTAGAGATCAAGGTGTTCATTGTGCCATATTCTCACTCTTTATTTATGTACCATTTGGCTGGTTGGCATTGGCTGTCTGACAGCACAGTATCTCATCAACTAAAAGACTGTGAGACATGAGGACAAAGCTGAATGATGAACACAGAGTCGAGGGGGTTTGTCACTTGGCAGAGAGTGAGCTGGATTTCCCTGTGGTCCAACTCTCCACGGTGATACAGGAAGTCCCCTGGAAAGGGACCCGGACATCTATCATTTGAGACTGCAGAGAGTAGAGTTTGGCCCAATCACTACATTGTCCTCTCACAAGAGACTGACATTTTATTGGATGATTTACAGACGATTCAAGATGATTATTGATATAATTTTCATAGCACCCTGATGAAGGCTTTTAGCTGAAATGTGTTATTTAAGTGTTTGTCTATTCAACTATTCAATTAATCGATTATATCAACAACTATACCGAACCTACAATTCTGCATGTTTTTTCAACAAAATCTTGGATGGTGGGACGTGTTGTTGCCATGGAGTCACAGTCAATATATTGAATATATGAATATATATATATATTGAATATATGAATGAATATGAATATATATTGAATATATAATGAATATATTGTGCTGGTGGATGGGTTGTAATAGTTTAAATTGAAAAGATTAGCTTGGGAAGAGCAAAACTAGCAAGCGTGCCTTTTATTTCCCAGCAGGGAGACCTCAGTGGGCCGACCCTGGTGTTTCCAAACATCACTATTGTTCCTAGTGACATCAGGTGCTAGCTGGTTCTTCCCCTGAATTATCCCACTTTCTTAGGAGCGTCTGTAGTGGCATAGACTGTACCGTCTGGCCTCTCGCCAGATGTTGACATTTCTCACTCCGGTTACCATTAGATTTCCCAAGAACAATCGGGGCCCATTTCAGTCCACATCTGAGCCAAGGCAAACAGATACAACAAAGCGAGGGGTCTTCCATGTAAGGCTACGTAACAAGGGACATTCACTTAGAGAGATCATGGTACAGACCTGAAATGTACAAAAAGGAAAATGCAGGAAATGTACAACCTGTAGTGTATTTGAGGTTTAAAAAGACATCTAAAGTGTGTAATTTCCACTTAGAAATTTCAAACGTGATTTTCCGTTACGAATAATTCAACCCCTGCAAAAATGTCCATTGGTAGTATTTAGTAGTATTTATTAGGCTCCCCAATTAGCTGTTGCCGAGGCCCTTTGAGGTACAGGGAGCACAACTGCATCTCTGTCTCTGCTTTTGAGCGCCATATCATGACAGAGAAACTACTCAGTTAATAACCCATGGATGCTAATCAACACAAAAAGGGATTCAGACAAAGTGCACCAACTGAAAACCAGGAATTACATCCTGGGAGAGAGAGTCAGAAGTCAACAACAATAATAATCACCATGGTGATTGTAACAATGGTCATGTGTTTTGATTGAATTTTGGGTGACATGGCTGCCCTACCTTTTATGGAAGGTTCCCAGCCATTCTAGGACTCAGGCATCTGTATGCGTTCTGACCTCACTACCTCTTTGAATAAGCCCTCCGTCACACACACACACACACACATCCTGGGTCAAGTGTTGTGGCCGGTCAGTTCGAGCCAAGCCATTGTTTAGGGGCGTCGTGCCTCTAGAATGGACAGTGCGTACCAACAGATCCCAAGTCACGAAATGGGGCTGGAAAATAAGACACAGAACAACAATTTCCATGACTCCATTTGTGAGTTCCAGTTCATCATATATTGATTGCATTGTGGCAAGTGCTGAATGTTTTATTTTAAAATCACTGAGACTGTGTTTTAAAATATGTAACATGTGCTGTCTTTTGGACAATGGCGTCAAGGTTCACCTAGGTGGGGTCACTCAAACATCCTGAGACCAACAAGTCGTGGATATTTATAACCTTTCTGTTGACAGCGAGACGAAATAGTACAGGGGTACCTTGTTTTCTTATGAAAAACTGTATATAAACTCAGAAAAAAAAGAAACGGCCCATTTTCAGGACCCTGTCTTTCAAAGATAATTAGTAAAAATCTAAATAACTTCACAGATCTTCATTGTGAAGGGTTTAAACACTGTTTCCCATGCTTGTTCAATGAACCATAAACAATTAATGAACATGCACCTGTGGAACGGTCGTTAAGACACTAACAGCTTACAGACGGTAGGCAATTAAGGTCACAGTTATGAAAACTTAGGACACTAAAAGGGACCTTTTTTGACTCTGAAAAACACCAAAAGAAAGATGCCCAGGTTCCCTGCTCATCTGCGTGAACATGCTGGCATGCTGCAAGGAGGTATGAGGACTGCAGATGTGGCCAGGGCAATAAATTGCATTGTCCGCACTGTGAGACGCCTAAGACAGCGCTACAGGGAGACAGGACGGACAGCTGATCATCCTCGCAGTGGCAGACCACATGTAACACCTGCACAGGATCGGTACATCCGAACATCACACCTGCGGGACGGGTGTGGCGAGTTACACCAGTAATGCACAATCCCTCCCTCAGTGCTCAGACTGTCCGCAATAAGCTGAGAGTGGCTGGACTGAGGGCTTGTAGGGCACCAGACATCACCGGCAACAACGTCGCCTATGGGCACAAACCCACCGTCGCTGGACCAGACAGGACTGGCAAAAACTGCTCTTCACTGACAAGTCGCGGTTTTGTCTCAGGGTTATAGCCGGATTCGCGTTTATCGTCAAAAGATTGAGTGTTACACCGAGGCCTGTACTCTGGAGCAGGATCGATTTGGAGGTGGAGGGTCCGTCATGGTCTGGGGCGGTGTGTCACAGCATCATCGGACTGAGCTTGTTGTCATTGCAGGCAATCGCAACGCTGTGCGTTACAGGGAAGACATCCTCCTCCCTCATGTGGTACCCTTCCTGCAGGCTCATCCTGACATGACCCTCCAGCATGACAATGCCACCAGCCATACTGCTCGTTCTGTGCGTGATTTCCTGCAAGACAGGAATGTCAGTGTTCTGCCATGACCAGCGAAGAGCCCGGATCTCAATCCCATTGAGCACGTCTGGGACCTGATGGATCAGAGGGTGAGCGCTAGGGCCATTCCCCCTGAAGTGTCCGGGAACTTGCAGGTGCCTTGGTGGAAGAGTGTGGTAACATCTCACAGCAAGAACTGGCAAATCTGGTGCAGTCCATGAGGAGGAGATGCACTGCAGTACTAAATGCAGCTGGTGGCCACACCAGATACTGACTGTTACTTTGATTTTGACCCCCCCCCTTATGTTCACGGACACATTATTCAATTTCTATTAGTCACATGTCTGTGGAACTTGTTCAGTATATGTCTCAGTTGTTGAATCTTGTTATGTTCATACAAATATTTACATACATGTTAAGTTTGCTGAAAATAAACGCAGTTGACAGTGAGAGGATGTTTCTTTTTTTGCTGAGTTTACATGAGTCAGAGTTTTATATGTAGCAACATCTCTATTTTAGATGCGATAACGGAGATCTGCCAGCATGGAATTCATTCCTTCATAAACAACATCCAGTGTGGCTTTGTTCCAGATGGCTTTGTGCCAGGTCTGGAAAGGCAGGCTTTTGTTTGCCACTGACCAGTCCTTTACGCTCCAGAGCATAGTAGACCTCGATCATCATCGATCATTTGTGTTTTGAAGTTTCAAAGACACAGACTCATTGAAAGTTGTTGGATTCAAACCAAAAACTAGACATTACAATGTAGTGTTTGCCGCAATCTTGGCCTGTTAGCTAGTGGGTAAGCTCAACTTGGGGTAGGACTGAACTAATTGTCCATGGTGTATTTTTACATGGCAGTTCAGGGCGAGTGACCAAGACTCATGACCTGTCCAAATCCCATTTCCTGTTCGACTGAAAGACTCTGAAAATCAGAGAAAAGATGACGAGAAAGAGAAGAGTTGTGAAGGGGGCGTTCCTCCGACAAAAGACTTTCCTCTGAGTGCAGTTCACCCTTTTCAGAGCTTGGCATAGTTTACTAAGCACCATGGCGACATGCTGGAGAACTAGCAGTGTCAATGCGCCTGTGTCATTTCATTCTCCTGGGTGCCTTAAGAAAACCTCCACTGGAGGAAGTGAATTTTCCCAAAGTTACGGTAATGTTAGATTCATCAGAGAGAAACACACTATGACGTGACAGGAATCTTAAGATGTGTTTAGGTGGTCGAGTACATAGTTCTTTACTTCTGCCTATAACAGTTTTAGAGACCAAACTTGACAGAACTTCACAAAATATAGCCTCTCACCTGATTCCAAACCAATGCTTTCTTGGAGAATAGTTCCAATCAGAGAGATGGTGGGAGTGGCACCAGTGAGGGATGGAGATGATGTCCTTCCACAGTTTACATTCTAATGTCAGTCAGCAAGCCCTGCCAAAGGAGGCGTGGGTTTGGATGCCACTTCTGACACCATGTTATGTTATAAGCTATATGGATGAGACCGAGAGACGTGTCAAGTTAACAGAAAGTTATATGGAAACAATACAGGACATTGTTTGAACTTTGACCAATATAGAATAAACCCTTTATAGCACAACGATTTTGCCTGAAATAATCATCAAACTAATCATGACAAAGACATGTGTACAGTAGCCATTAACGTTTCTGAATATGATTATCCATGACAGTGAAGAACAAGAGTATACGGCTTGCCATGTCAGAACTAGAGAAAATTTACAAGCAAGTGGGATGAAAAATAAATGGTGGTCTACATATCAGACCTAATGTACGACCAAAACATAGTTGCTTGATGTTACTGAATATTGCAATGCACACATTCATATTTCCTATTTTACTTTAACTCCAGAGAAACCAATCAAAATTGAAAGATGTATTTAATTCCTGCAGAGATTATTACTTGGAAAGATTTTTCTGCTTTAATCTTTTCTACTGAAGCTGACAGATCATAGTAAGAGCTCCCATAACTGGATTGAACCCCACAGTTTGATAACGGAAGACTAGTGACTTCTCTGTAGCTTGTTCTCACTTCTCCCCTCCCCGTTCAAGATCTGTGTGTTTGGGCGAGTGTGTGTGGTTAATTTTTTTCTTCTGCATTTAAAACACAAAGCATTCTTTTGTCGGACCAATCTGCAAAGGCCCTCTAAAAGCCAAAAGGCTTACGCTGAGCTGGATCACGTCACGCTCTGATTTGATGCCCACGACAACAAATGGAGGTTCTTACTCTTTTGTTCTACTTACTTGTGTGGCCAGTTGCATGTCCAGGAACACAGATGTATATGATACACACCTTTTCAAAAGTTTCAGAAAACTATGGCACTTTCTCATGGAGCCAAAATGTTTCCAGTATTCCTCACAGTCCTGGCATGTCCAGGACAGTCTCCATCTTAGAGACCTTCTGTTTTTTTATATTGTTTTTTAAAATGTAACTAGGCAATGGTTGTTAACCCTGAGCATTTAGCTACTTCTCAAGGCTTTCCCCAATGCTCACTTTAATGATGGTATGCTCATGCTGTAACAAATAATTGAACTGAAATAACCAGCGGTCCTCATTTACTGTTAGCTTTACAAAGCCTCTATCACAACACTTAATGAACAGCAACAATGTTGACCATCTCCATTCCCAGTCTTGCATTTGCTGATGAATCCCTCCCTTTGAGAATGAAGCTCCCATGATTTATATGTCAATTAAATGGAAATACTGAAGTGTCACTGTCAACCATTTTACTCTAGGGGGTGAGAGACATTCCTGGGACTTCACAGCTAGCCATGACGTGAAGAACATGTAACATATGCCTTGCAATCTCACCCCATATTGTATTTGGCATCACATTTTATTTATTATTTAGCAGATAGTCTTATCCAGAGTGACTTACATTTTTTTCATACTGGTTCCAAGTGAGAATGGAACCCAGAACCCTGGCATTGCAGACACAATGCTCTACCAACGGAGGCACACGGGACCACGTCTCATTGCTGTCTCTACTGATCATGCCATTGCATACTGTTTGTCCTTACAGGTTAACACGGACTCTCTTAAATGGTGACAATCTCAATTACATGCTCTGTAGGCCTTCCTCTGTTTGGGTGATACATAAAATGGGAACATGCTCATCTAAAATTCAATAATTCAATGCATTGTATTGATCATCCTAACGTTTTTTTGACCTGCCAGAGTTGTCCTTTTGACCTGCATTTTGATGACAGTGCTTCTGTATGTGGCCTTTATGGTCAGTATAACAAAGATTCCCAAACTATGTTTAGTGTGGGCCTGATTGGCGCTATCTATACTGACTGTGAGAACCGGATAGAGGAAGGAGAAAGGTATATTTGTTTAGGGCATTGGAAGGAAAAGGCAAGGATGTGGGGATTGTTATCTTTTGTGAAATGTTGTTCTTCCACCCCCCATTACAACTTATATTTGACCCAGTTGAACTGGTGAAGGATTTTAGATAAGTGGTGAATGGGTGGATGATTAGAATTGGGACTCACTTTAATGTCTGTGCTTGAGGTTGGTCAGGGACATTGAAATCCTGTTAAAAGACTAAGTGTATCCTTTTCAGTCTATTTTCAATTACTCCATCCATACTACTTGTACTTATCCGTGTGTCTTAAATGGGACTAATAAACATCTTGATATAAGGACATACTTTGTTGCCATTTTTATTTTACTTTACACTTAGGCCTATCTAATGTAACATGAAACCCTTGGAGGCCTTGTAAAAACCTCCGGAAATTACTTTTGTTTTCTGTCCTCTCCTTCATTGACCATTTCCTGCAATCATATTCCTGTGGAATGCTTTATGAGAGCAGTGTAACGCTGTGAGTACACGCCATCGGTATGTTTACAACCCATGACTTGAGGGGGTTCTAAAAATACCTACAGCTCTCACATGTTCTACTTCACCTCTAGGTAAATCCATCACTTGTTTGAGAGAAAGGCTTTCCTTTCCACTCCTGCTTTTCTTTTTTGGGGATTCCTTTTCCACACTGACATCTGACATGGTCAACAGAACAACAGTCATGTTACCAGACACTAAATTGACTGCTGTGTTCCATAAATGATTTGCTGCACTTAACCTGCCCTGCAGTACTTTGTCTGTTTCTTGTATTTATTGCTTTCTTTAAAACAGATGATTTGCACTCAAAACTTGATTTGTCTAGCAGTCTAAACCTATGGCTATGAAGCTAAACTGCAACAATAATCTAGAGTAGTACCGCCTACTGGGTTGAGTGGCCTATGTGCTCTCATTGTCCAACATATGTCACATCTCCATAATTTTCTAGGCTATGCTCAGAGGTGGCCTCTGAACGTGTGACTTTGTCTTGATGTAATGTCTCTGTAGCTCATATATAACTACTATAACTTTTGGCACCCTGGGAAAATATACTACACAAACATAAATCAATTTAAGTCTGGGTACGTTAACATTTATCAAACACATACAGTACTAGTATGGAGGGGAGGAGTTTATTGCATAAAGGACGATCAACCAATAGACTTTCAAGTCTTCTCACAATCCAATGACTGTGTTGGTGTGCGTGTTAGGGTTATGGACATACAGATTCTGGTGGGGTTGCACCTGGAGAAGGACTGGGATAAGGATAAACCAACCAGATGCAACAGAATGAATAGATAGCAAGAAAAGGAGTGGAATGGGGTGATGGTGAGATGCCCAATTCAGCTGGCACATGGATGTATAGAATGTCACAGTTGAAGTATCATGGTGGATCAGTTGGAGCACGGTGGAGCAATTTCAATGAGCACATCTCTTGGTTTTCCTCTAACCGTACCAGTGCGTTAACGGAGCTTGTCATGTTGGGGCCTCTCCTCTTCCTTATGGTGCCAATGTTATTCACGTCCTCGACTCTCTCCTCTGAGAGTCATGAAACAAAGTCCTTGGACCTCAAAAGCACAGTCCTCTGTTCATTCCCCTTCTCCTTTCTTCCTCTCGCCCCTCCACGTATTCTTTCTGCATGGCTACTCTCCCTCTGACCTCTCGGACATTGGAGGGGGGGGGGGGGGGGGTTAACATGCCTAAGGTTCCAGCTGCTTTGGATCACATTCACACAAATGTATCAAATACAACAGCAATGTGTACTGTAGCAAAGCATTAATGTGAAATGATTCGTATATAAAGTCTAGAGGGCTTATTTGGATGGTCAATTTGTTTTAGATTCATGCTGATGTTCTGCTTCCATTAGGCCACTTTGGGAGCAACCACTATTGGAGGATAAATGGGCCAGAGTCCTGTGGTGGATAAAGACTGTCTAAGTGAAGGAGATCGAAAATAAACAAAGAAAGAGGTATGGCGGTGGGACTTACCAAAATAAAGACCATGTCTCTCTCTGCAAGCAGGCTTGTGATCTCACTTGGTTTGATGGTCCAGAGAGCTGACAGCGATGGTGCCAACGCTCGCTCACAGACAACCAACTGGAGCAGGGATATAGATATTCTCCTTCTGTCAAAGAATTTACCAAAGAGACCTCTTGAAGGAAGTTTTCCATGTTGTCCTCTTTCCTTTGAGTTATTTTCCTCTCTCTTTGCTCTCTCTTTCTCACACAGACACAAACACGTAAGGATTTCCCCCCACTAATTCAAAGTAAAAATAATTTTAAAATGTAATTAACGCAAGAACATTTGATGTTGTGATTGCATAGGACTAAGTATACATCCTCTGAGGCAATACTTGGTGAAAACAGCTTTGGCAGCAATTACAGTCGTGAGCATTTTCTGGTTAAATCATTCCCAATACATAATGCAGCCACCATCATGTTTGAAACTAAGGGTGGTTTTGAATGAGTCACACACACACACACACGCACATGCACACGCACACACACACACACACGCACACGCACACACACACGCACACGCACACACACACACACACACAGATTAATGGGCAGAAGACATGGAGCACAGGGAACAGAGCTGGGACTCTGGGAGCACAGGGGACGGAGCTGGGACTCTGGGAGCACAGGGGACGGAGCTGGGACTCTGGGAGCACAGGGGACGGAGCTGGGACTCTGGGAGCACAGGGGACGGAGCTGGGACTCTGGGAGCACAGGGGACGGAGCTGGGACTCTGGGAGCACAGGGGACGGAGCTGGGACTCTGGGAGCACAGGGGACGGAGCTGGGACTCTGGGAGCACAGGGGACGGAGCTGGGACTCTGGGAGCACAGGGGACGGAGCTGGGACTCTGGGAGCACAGGGGACGGAGCTGGGACTCTGGGAGCACAGGGGACGGAGCTGGGACTCTGGGAGCACAGGGGACGGACCTGGGACTCTGGGAGAACAGGGGACGGACCTGGGACTCTGGGAGAACAGGGGACGGACCTGGGACTCTGGGAGAACAGGGGACGGACCTGGGACTCTGGGAGAACAGGGGACGGACCTGGGACTCTGGGAGAACAGGGGACGGACCTGGGACTCTGGGAGCACAGGGGACGGACCTGGGACTCTGGGAGCACAGGGGACGGACCTGGGACTCTGGGAGCACAGGGGACGGACCTGGGACTCTGGGAGCACAGGGGACGGACCTGGGACTCTGGGAGCACAGGGGACGGACCTGGGACTCTGGGAGCACAGGGGACGGACCTGGGACTCTGGGAGAACAGGGGACGGACCTGGGACTCTGGGAGAACAGGGGACGGACCTGGGACTCTGGGAGAACAGGGGACGGACCTGGGACTCTGGGAGAACAGGGGACGGACCTGGGACTCTGGGAGAACAGGGGACGGACCTGGGACTCTGGGAGAACAGGGGACGGACCTGGGACTCTGGGAGAACAGGGGACGGACCTGGGACTCTGGGAGAACAGGGGACGGACCTGGGACTCTGGGAGAACAGGGGACGGACCTGGGACTCTGGGAGAACAGGGGACGGACCTGGGACTCTGGGAGAACAGGGGACGGACCTGGGACTCTGGGAGAACAGGGGACGGACCTGGGACTCTGGGAGAACAGGGGACGGACCTGGGACTCTGGGAGAACAGGGGACGGACCTGGGACTCTGGGAGAACAGGGGACGGACCTGGGACTCTGGGAGAACAGGGGACGGACCTGGGACTCTGGGAGAACAGGGGACGGACCTGGGACTCTGGGAGAACAGGGGACGGACCTGGGACTCTGGGAGAACAGGGGACGGACCTGGGACTCTGGGAGAACAGGGGACGGACCTGGGACTCTGGGAGAACAGGGGACGGACCTGGGACTCTGGGAGAACAGGGGACGGACCTGGGACTCTGGGAGAACAGGGGACGGACCTGGGACTCTGGGAGAACAGGGGACGGACCTGGGACTCTGGGAGAACAGGGGACGGACCTGGGACTCTGGGAGAACAGGGGACGGACCTGGGACTCTGGGAGAACAGGGGACGGACCTGGGACTCTGGGAGAACAGGGGACGGACCTGGGACTCTGGGAGAACAGGGGACGGACCTGGGACTCTGGGAGAACAGGGGACGGACCTGGGACTCTGGGAGAACAGGGGACGGACCTGGGACTCTGGGAGAACAGGGGACGGACCTGGGACTCTGGGAGAACAGGGGACGGACCTGGGACTCTGGGAGAACAGGGGACGGACCTTGGACTCTGGGAGAACAGGGGACGGACCTGGGACTCTGGGAGAACAGGGGACGGACCTGGGACTCTGGGAGAACAGGGGACGGACCTGGGACTCTGGGAGAACAGGGGACGGACCTGGGACTCTGGGAGAACAGGGGACGGACCTGGGACTCTGGGAGAACAGGGGACGGACCTGGGACTCTGGGAGAACAGGGGACGGACCTGGGACTCTGGGAGAACAGGGGACGGACCTGGGACTCTGGGAGAACAGGGGACGGACCTGGGACTCTGGGAGAACAGGGGACGGACCTGGGACTCTGGGAGAACAGGGGACGGACCTGGGACTCTGGGAGAACAGGGGACGGACCTGGGACTCTGGGAGAACAGGGGACGGACCTGGGACTCTGGGAGAACAGGGGACGGACCTGGGACTCTGGGAGAACAGGGGATGGACCTGGGACTCTGGGAGCACAGGGGATGGACCTGGGACTCTGGGAGCACAGGGGATGGACCTGGGACTCTGGGAGCACAGGGGACGGAGGGGGGTTACTCATGGAGCACAGGGGACGGAGGGGGGTTACTCATGGAGCACAGGCGACGGAGGGGGGTTACTCATGCACATATAGCTTGACTTAATTTGGTGAAAGGGGGTCATCAGGGGTGGAATAATGTGCACAGCTGGTGCATTCCCAGAGATAAAAGCACAATTATTTCTGATAACTGAATTTATTAATGGTATTTTTGTATCATTATTGTTTTGTTATAATTACTACCACACCGACTGCTGGCTTTACCAATACTTAAAGTAATAGTAGTAGAGGTATCATAATAATTATTCATCTGTGTCTATTCGAATATCTAAATTCATGTTAGTAAGCATACTAAATCAACTGCACCACATCGTCAGGACAGATGTTGGTATTTTTAGGCAGGCTATTCTGTTCAGATTACAATGGAGGAACATTTGGGTTGAAGCCATAATCATCTTCCCACGGATATGAAAACTATCAACACAATCTATACATCTATCTATCTAGTATCTCAGATTATTACTACGCAATTACCATTTTACAATGTAATCTCTTGTATGTACCTGGTCATTTATGCATTTTAAAATAAAGTGCAACACAAATAGCCATATCAAACCACCACTTCATTAACAGACGCTAAATTGCTTGAACGCACATAGATTTGACAAATATATATATATTTTTTACACTGATTTCATTGCCTATATTAATTTAATGTATGTGTTCTTGTGGAGAATTGGAAGAATTTCTAAATGTAAGGCACACTAAATTTCGAAATTCTAAATAAATGTAATCTCTGTGAATTTACTGCTGGACAACGCGACTGGGACGGTATGAGAGGGGAGGGTTGAGTTGCGCGTGTTGAACTGACAAAAAGATTCGCTTTTACTTAGCCTATCTTGCGCACGGTGCTCAGTCCATGGGATCACTGTGGGGAAACAACTCAGCCACTGGGAAATACACAAAAAGGTTTCTTACTTAGCAAATTGTGCCAATATAAAAGGTTGACACTTGTAAAGAATATTCGCATTGATGACGACTATTATTAAGGTAAGGAAACATGACATTGACAATTTCTATATTTTATCAATGTATTTGGTCTAATTAGGTGTCTGGCCATCATTATTAGTAGGTTATGAAGAATTTAAAATAATGCAAATAAAACAACAAAAATACTATTTGCTTTCTAAAGTAATTTAAGATCATATCTTAAATAGGCTTACAGAAGAAATCGAAAAAACATGTTTGAACAAAATAACGTTCATCTTGCTCATCACTTCCCCATGAATTTTAAACGCATTTCAAGTGAATGTTAAGACGCCGTTAGATCGTTTTGCAAGTTAGTTCTTGCAAGTTTGTTCTGAAGTTCATGATTTTTTTTCCAAACGTATTTTTTTTATAGCTTACTTCATAGTTTACCAATGAGTCACCCCCATCTCATTCTTACCACAGATCAGAATCAGAATAGCCTATTACGATGGTCATTTAACCTATGCACCATCGCGATACTTTTCCATCTTGTGGAATTCAGCACACAGTTCAGAATCAGGTATCATGATCGTCATGTCCATAAAGGGCCGATCTGGGTCCGACTTTTCTGATTGTTTGCTTTATCACACATTCAACAACAAAAAAAGAGTTATCCTCAACTCTTTTACAAATAATTGCCTCGGTCTCATGTTCACTTGTTTTTAGAAGGACTTTTGTTCTGTCTTTGTCTTTTGTTCAATAAGCCTACTGAATACTCAATCACCATTCCATATAAAAAGGGCAGGAGTAGCCTGAGCTAGTAAATAGATTGAATTTTAGAAAAATCTACAACAAAACATTTTCTCATGACTGTTCTAAATTGGTATTTTCAATTTTTTCCAGGAGTTTCATGATTGGGTCCAAGAACATTCTCAGAATATCCTGCGACATTGAGGATTATTTGATTTGAGCGTCTGCAATGACAACCCATCAAGCGTTTAGGATTACCATTGCCAGCTGTGCCTTGACTCACCAGCTCCACTCAATGGACTAAAATCTTGAACTAAAGAATTTGGGGGATTTGATTAAAAACAGAACCATGGGTGACTCCATGTATTCTGACTTGATAGCCAGACACTACAACTTCACAGGGAAGCTCCGGAAAGTGGAGCAGGACTCCAGGCTCAAAGCGGACTCTGTGGTTTTCATCATTGTATGTTGCTTCATTATTCTTGAGAATGTCTTGGTCCTGCTTACTATTTGGAGGACCAAGAAGTTCCACAAGCCCATGTACTACTTTATTGGGAACTTAGCTTTATCAGACTTGCTGGCTGGGGTGGTGTACACTGCCAACATCCTGCTGTCAGGTGCCAACACATACAAACTGACACCCACACAGTGGTTCTTCCGGGAGGGTAGTATGTTTGTGGCCCTGGCAGCCTCAATCTTCAGCCTGTTGGCCATCGCCATCGAGCGCCACCTCACCATGCTGAAGATGAAGTTGCACAACAATGGCAACACGTGCCGTGTCTTCATGCTCATCAGCACCGTGTGGCTGATTGCAGCCATCTTGGGCGGCCTGCCCATCATGGGCTGGAACTGCATCCAGAGCATGCCCAGCTGCTCCACCGTACTGCCGCTCTACCACAAGACCTACATCCTGTTCTGCACCACCGTCTTCAGCGTCATCCTCATGGCCATCGTGGTGCTGTACGCGCGCATCTACGCCCTGGTGCGCACCCGCAGCCGCAAGATGGTGTTCCGCAAGGTCTCCAATGGCCGCGGCGGGGGTAGCGCTAGCAGCAAGAGCTCTGAGAAGTCAATGGCCCTGCTGAAGACCGTGATCATCGTGCTGAGCTGTTTCATCGCCTGCTGGGCCCCACTTTTCATCCTTCTGTTGCTGGACGTGGCCTGCGACATCCGCATGTGCCCCATCCTGTACAAGGCCGAGTGGTTCCTGGCCTTGGCCGTGCTCAACTCGGCCATGAATCCCCTCATCTACACACTCACCAGCAACGAGATGCGTCGCGCCTTCCTCAAAACGCTCCTGTGCTGCAGCGTCTGCATCCGGCCCTCCGGCAAGTTCTCCCAGCCCATTATTGGTGCAGAGTTCAGCCGGAGCAAGTCGGACAACTCGTCCCACCCCAATAAGGATGAGCCGGAATACTTGCCAAGGGAGACCATCGTATCCTCTGGGAATATCACCTCCTCTTCTTAAAGAGCCTTCTGGACTGTTGTGTGAAAAGTAGCTCCACTGCTTAGGAAATGTGGATGTATATATGTTTTTGTGCAGTGTGCAAGTGTGTTTGTGTGTGTGTGTGTGTACATTATGTATATAAATGTGTATACGTTGTGTGTGTGTGTGTGGTTTTGTTGCCCTGTGGATGTGTGTATGTACAGTATGTCAGTTTGTACAGTAAGTTGCCTCTTCAGTTTCCATTTGTTTTATCACTTCTCAAAGTGTCTGTCCATGTCAGAGAGTAGAGATGTAGAGTTGTTTAGTTTGTTTTCTTCTACCCTCACACCTTCAACTGCCAGCACTGATCTGAATATTTTCATATTCAAAAGACAATGTCCTAGGGAAGCACATACAGTATAACACCCAAACTATGAACCTGATTTACAGTATAGCACCTAAATTGTAAACCTGGCTTAGAGTATAGCACCTAAACTATACACCTGATTTACAGTATAGCACCTAAATTGTAAACCTGGCTTACAGTATAGCACCTAAACTATAAACCTGATTTACACTGTAGCACCTAAATTGTAAACCTGGCTTAGAGTATAGCACCTAAACTATAAACCTGATTTACAGTGTAGCACCTAAACCCTAAAGCTAATTTACAGTATAGCACCTATATTGTAAACCTGATTTACAGTGTAGCACCTAAACCCTAAACCTAATTTACAGTATAGTACCTAAATTGTAAACCTGACTTACAGTATAGTACCTCAATTGTAAACCTGGTTTACAGTATTATGAGAAGAAGACATTTTTGTCAAAGGTATTTTTTGTATTTAGTACAGCACTTGTTGTAAAAGTGCTAAATAAGAACCATCAACCCATTATAGGCGTTTACTGATTCTCTATAATGGGTGTTGATAGAAGAGTAAAAATTGTTTGTAGTGCTTATTGTTCTTATTGAAATATTTAAGAAATACAATGAATGAAGTGCTTGTGTATCTTCGACTTAACTCTGAAGGCTAGTACAATGTCAATTCTACCCCCTGATTGAGAATGTATTTTGTACTTGTAATTTGTTTTATTTCACTCTTATTGGATACAGTTCTTTGTAGCAAAGCAATGTAGTTGCAATAATAATTTATTTTCAAAACAGCGAAAAAGGCGTTTGGTTTGTGTGACAAAGGTTATCTTTTTTATCCAGTCATGATTTTATTGTCCTTTCTGTTTCGCTTTTAGATGAAGATACTGTAGCTCCAGCCATTCAACATATTTGTCTGTCCCTCAGTTACCACTCTCAAAAAACCTTTCAACTCTCTTGTGAAAACCAGCATGCCACAGTAATAGGGAAGGTCATGAGGTTGAAAACAAAAAAAGATTCACGTCAAAGGATAAGCAATAGCACTGGTCCATTCCTGAAAGTACCGACCCCAATAATTACTTACATTTTCATAATGGAATAAGTTAATGACAATGGGCACACACATCACCAATAGCTCACTGGAATCCTCCCATATAGATTTGTTGTTGAGGGCACCGTTAAACACCCATGGACAAGTACAATAACGCTTTTCAGGGGTCACGTAATTCCAAACGGTCACGTAATTCCAGTTTTCCAAACTCCCATGTGGACCCAAGTCATATTTTGCACATGTTTGGTTAGCTCTTAATAAATATTGGAAATAAAAAATGGTATTGTTGTTTTCTCTTGTTGTCTTTTCTTAACGGACAGGCTTAGTACAGAATGTTGTGACATTAAAGAAAAAACCTTTTTGTAACATAAAAGTTGTCATTTTGTTACCAGTTGTCATATTGTTAAAGTTGTCAAAGTTGGGTTAAATGAGGGGTTCCGACTAAGTTCTGCCACCTAAAGGTCGGGGACAGTAGTGGGAATTGGATAAATATCTGATAATAATAGGCTACTCATCTGAAAGCAACTAGTTTGGGGGGCAGGTCCAACAACTTACCCAGCTGTTTCAACAGCAGTCCTGAATAGGGTTGCAAAATTCCAGGAACTGCTTCTGGAAGTAACGTCAGCACAATAACTGTTTGTCAGGAGCTTCATGAAATGGGTTTCCATGGCCGAGGAGCCACACACAAGCCTAAGATCACCATATGCAATGCCAAGGGTCAGCTGAATTGGTGTAAAACTTGCCGCCATTGGACCCTGGAGCAGTGGAAACGGGTTCTCTTGAGGGATGAATCACACTTCACCATCTGGCAGTCCGACGCACGAATCTGGGTTTGGCGGATGCCAGGAGAACACTACCTGCCTAAAGTTTGGTGTAGGAGGAATAATGGTCTGGGGCTGTTTTTCATTGTTCGGGCTAGGCCCCTTAGTTACAGTGAAGGGAAATCTTAATGCTACAGCATACAATAACATTCTAGATGATTCTGTGCTTCCAACTTTGTGGCAACAGTTTGGGGAAGGCCCTTTCCTGTTTCAGAATGACAATGCCTCCGTGCAGTAAGCGAAGTCCATACAGAAATGTTTTGTCAAATGAGATGGTTGACAAGCAAGTGTCCACATACTCATGTAGTGTATATATAAAACACAAGGTAAATCCCATTTTTGACTGCACTGGGCCTTTAAAGTCTATGGGGAGGCAAACTCAAATCGTGCTGGATTATGATAAGATACTTAGCGCCTCCCTGTGGCTATCTGTTGTTATTGCTTCAGAAAGTTGTTTTTTGGTACATTTTAACATTTCTTTACATTAATATTTATGGCAGGTGTAACTCAAACGCATTATGAGATCGCGCCTGCACATTAGACTAGACCAATGAACAATGTTGCTAATGACACATCACTTTCATATTATGTATCATGTTTAATGCCAACTATTTAGGAAAAATTTGAATGAAAATGACCTACCTGCTTGGCCCTTTAAGCTCCTTGTCCACCGCCTGTTCTGTTTTTTAGCTATTGTCCTTTCATCGGCTGTTGCTATACTAGCTTGCTTGCATATTTTAGCTAGCTAGTATTCAGGCATATATTGAATTAGCTTGCTCTATGCAAGATTAAACTAACTCCGTTATCTTTTAGGAGATTAATCTACCGAAATTAAATAATAAAATACTCAACAATTCCCTCCAGTAAGAGCCTACTACCATGTATTGTAGATATGTGATAGTAGAGTAGTGGCCTGAGGGCACACACTTAATGTGTTGTGAAAAGTGTTATTAATTGTAATGTCATGTAATATTTTTAATTGTATATAACTGCCTTAATATTGCTGGACATCAGGAAGGAGTAGCTGCTGCCTGGGCAGTAGCATAATGGAGATCCTTAATAATGACAAATACTGCTGCTCATTATCAGACAAACTGACGCGGGAATTGAGCCCTTCAAACTCGATTCAAGCTGTTGGATACTTTTTTTGCAACTTTCGCAGGCAAGTCTTTTATTACAACTTTTGCGGATGAGCTACTACCTACTTGGTATACAGAGACATCACATAGAACTGTGTTACTTAGTAAACTCAACTCAATATACATCTGGTTTGAGTTGAGTTGCAATGAGTGTCGAGTCTGTCAGTCGATACTTGTAAAACTCATTTTAATTTTTAAATGCCTATCGTGTACTATGTTTGTCCTGTGTACATGCAGGCTTTTTTGTGTATGCTGAAATCCGTCGTTTTTTATTAAAACGCCATTTTTTGTGACGTCTGTCAAATTGCGCTCGGTAATCCACTGTTTCCCAATGGAGGCTGAAATTACGAATTCAACCGTGCGCTACCACTCGATACTTTTACAATGATCCATTCTTTAACTTACTGTGTACCCGTGCTTATCCTGATCGTTATAGAGTTGTCAGTCGGAGTTGGAATCCATCGTTCTTTTAATAAACAATTGCATTCTGTGCATCCCCTGTCAAAACTAAAGAATCTGCTGCTCTTTCTCCGTTAACAAACAATGGCTCCCTTGGCAATTGTACTTTTATCAAAAACTACGGATTTCAGCACCCAAGGAAAAGTTTGCAGTTACACAGGACAAACATAGGTACATGGTAGGCGTTGAAGAATTGTTAATTTTACAAGTATCGACTGACACTGACTCGATGTAGTCGTAAGTACGCACAGCTGACAGTTATCCCAACTCAATTTTATTGAGATGTATATGGATTTGAACGCGATCAAGATTAAGCCTTTATGGGCCCTGGAAAGGGAGGGATAGCACTAAAAGTGGTCAACATAATTTATCTGCAAGAAATATTTGCTAAAAATTAGAGTTATAAACAACACTTTGGGAGAATACAAGAAAGAATTGAGTTGAAAAATGAAAAATTGAAAGAGTACTGTGGATGACAATATCCCTGTGAACCTCTCATGCCCTTGTAACCTTGTGAATCTAAGGTAAACAAAACCAACAACATTAGACAAAGGGTCAGGTTTGAGTTTGTGTCCAGGGGTTGTGAAGCTGGAAACAATGTGTGTCCATGTCGGTTTTATTGAGCCTTTGGTGAGTGTACTGTATTAGGCTTCTTTCTTTTCTGATTCCAATCGTTTTACCATCAAGTGATTTTGTTTTGATTCCTGAAATAAATATTACACTGTTATCATCTGCAAAAACGAGTAAATCGTAATGTGACAGCCGTCTCTCTGCTGTGCTGTCTCAAGGTACTGGATATACTTTACAGAATGTTGTTATTTGCACTTTGCTTTTCTTTGCACTGTTTCGGCCGTTGAAACCAACTATAGAAAGAACTATCAAAAATAACCCAGCAAGGAAGTAAGAAAGGATCCACTAATTACAAGTTGTTGGGGTAATCCGAGTAACCCAAACCATTAGGTTAATCACGAAGCCCAGCAGCACTTGGTCAAAATAACCCAACATGTGTTCTATGCCACATTGACCCAGCGCTGCGTTCGTGAAATAACCTAAAATGGGTTGTTAAACACATACATTTTGGGGTGCACATTTGGTGAGTGTCCAGTTCTGTGTATTACTGTTTAAATATAAATATTACACTATTTTTAGTGTTGACTGTAAATGCACAGGTTGTGCTTATGGATAACACAGTAGAGGTGAACTGTATACCCCACACCAACCACACCACCAGTTGTAGGGTGGACAGGGGTGGAATTAATTTCGATCAGATTCCTTGTAAACACAACATGACTATAACTAACCCATAGCCTATGAAATCCCTATTCGACAATTACTACTACTCCCATCACTACTGCTGCTGCAGTGCTTGTTGTAGCGCTGAGTGGACATAGGAACAAAGTGCATTTTGTGGCTTATAAAAGTGTTAAATACAAAGTGTTGACAGTGCTGAGTAAGAACTTCAACATAAACTCACTCATAAAACATTTTTGCTGTATTCGTTGACAGTCTCTCTAGTCATTGTTTTAAAAGTTTTGAAATTATCACAGTATTAACTGCTGTAGCTTTCTTTTATGCCTGCTACGTTACTGCATGTACTTCACCAGAGCCATCCGACTGGCCAGCGGTAGGCCTATAGTGCACTTGATTTGCTCTCTTTACCCGCCGGGAAGGAAGAGACACATGAAATGGTTCAAAATGGTAAAAGTTCGCCTACACGGCACACAGGGAAGCCGAATCGGGTACACCTACTGTCAACAGCCCCAGACGAATAATAGGAACACAAGGCTTTATCGTTGTTGTTTTTTACAGAAATGTTTGGTGATCGACTAGGAATGCCTTGGAGATCGACCAGTGGATCGCGATCGACCGGTTGGTGACCAATGCTCTAGAAAGTTGAGTGAAGTTCAATCTCATGCTTTTCTCTGTGGGCTGACATTTCTGTACGGCAGTTCCGGGGAGCTGTGTGGCAGTCTTAGAGGGAACATTGCTGATGATTCAACCATAAACGCATCAGCAACCACAGCTAATGAAGTCAATGAAACCCTTAACAAAGAGTTGTCGTCTGTTTTGGAATGGGTGGCCAGTAATAAACTGGTCCTGAACATCTCTAAAACTAAGAACATTGTATTTGGTACAAATCATTCCCTAAGTTCTGAATCTGGTAATGAACGGTGTGGCTGTTGAACAAGTTGAGGAGACTAAATTACTTGCCGTTACCTTAGATTGTAAACTGTTATGGTCAAAACAGATTCAATGGTTGTAAAGATGGGGAAAGGTTTGCCCGTAATAAAGAGATGCTCGGCTTTGACACCACACTCCACAAAGCAAGTCCTGCAGGTTCTAGTTTTATCTTATCTTGATTATTGTCCAGTCATATGGTCAAGTGCTGCAAAGACCTGGTTAAGCTGAAGCTGGTCCAGAACAATTACACACGAAACTGACACACACACACTTACCCCACTAGATATGCCACCAGGGGTCTTTCACAGTCCCCAGGTCCAGAACAAATTCAAGGAAACATACAGTATTAAACAGAGCCATGAGTGCATGGAACTCCCATCTTATGTAGCACAAGTGAACAGAAAACCTGGTTTAAAAAAAACAAATAAAGCAACACCTCACGGCACAACGCCTCTCCTACGTGACCTACTTGTTGTGTGTATGTATTGACATGCATGTGTAACTGATGTATTGTGTGTGTGCATCTATATGCATGTTTTGAAATGTATGTAAATTGTAAAGTCTTTTGTCTGTAATGTCTTTTTCATTACACGTCGGACCACAGTAAGACTAGCTGTCCCAACTGGCGTTGGCTAATGGGATCCGACGGGGACCAGTACGAAAAAAGTATCAAAATGTAGGCACTCACTACTGTAAGTCGCTCTGGATAAGAGCGTCTGCTAAATGACTAAAATGTCAATAAAAATCCTAATAAATAAAATAAAATCCTCAACTGTCAATTAAGCAACTTTTGGGCTCCCGAGTGGGGCGGCAGTCTAAGGCACTGCATCTCAGTGCTAGAGGCGTCAATACAGACCCTGGAACGATTCCAGGCTGTATCACAACCGGCCGTGATTGGAAGTAGGGTTAGGGTTTGGCCGGGGTAGGCCGTCATTGTAAATAAGTATTTATTCTTAACAGACTTGCCTAGTTAAATAAAGGTTAAATTAAAAAACAACTACCAAGCGCTGAAAAAAACGAAGGAACCAGCGATATTTATAACTAGTTCATCAAGATAATTAATCTGTGTATTTTACAGTGGGAGTAAATAAAACACAGTGGCAGAACAAGCAAGGAGTTGGGCAAAGCCAAGCACGAGCTCACGAGATCCTATTGGCTCGTTGTAGCATGTATTTGCATATCTTAAAACTTTGACATAGCGTCAAGTCTATGAAACTTAGTGAACTTGTTCGTAAAATATTTTAGTTTTGGGAACATAAAAATGTATTGAGATCAGATGTTTAATCGATGAGAAAATTACCTGAATGTCGGCCCAGTTTTACCTAGTTCCATCCTCTCACTACCCGCGACTGGACTTCCTCTCACTACCATATTTGGTGTTGAGAAAACGTTCTGAACGTACCCTTCAGCGTTATAGCCCCTATGACGTATCTGAGTTAACCCTTCGTTTGCGCCATAAACATCTATTTGACTTCAAGGTATTGCATTCTGGGAACCGATGTTATTTTATCCCGCGTCTTTTCTGTTCTCTAACGACTTGTCCATTAGAAGAGAACACTACTTCCCATAATGCAAATGTAGTCCCCCCCCCAGTCAAAGTTGGTCCGTCTGCTGAGAAATGAAATTGGAAAATGAGAGCAGCGAAAGGAGTAACCGAGGAGATAAAATTGAAAATATTGCACATTGACATCAAATATGCGACAGTACCGCAGTTGTATTAGCGACGGTTCGTTATGACAGACGTTGCACGGTGTTCTGTCTTGCTCCGTTTTTGTTAGCTATATGGATGTTGAACTAGCTGGCTAGCCACCTCCCTGTCACGAGCAACGCCGGGGTGTATTCTTCGTTTAGACTTCGGTTCATCACCGTACTGCATGTTGCAGTGGCCGAAAGGAGGGCCAGGGCTCGGTTATAGCATTTGAGATTCACCGCTGTACAAGAGCATCAGTTCACAACATTTGTCAACAATGCACAACTCGTTGCAAGCTATAATTATTTCCATCTTTTATGCAAGTTAGCCAGTCAGCAGTTAATATTATGGCACAGTACAGAAATTAATAGCCAGTAACATTTCAGTGCCGTGGTACAAGTGCAGGTGGTGCATTCCGAAAAGGTATGCAAGTTGTCCTCTAGCAAAGTTCTTGGTTAGGTTGTCAAACAGTTAAGCTGTATGTCTCCAAGTTTCCAACTTGTCAATATTCTTTTTGTGTACATGAAGTAATATAAGAGTGATTTTTTTCATTATTGTATCATATATATAGCTAGATAATTATCATGTCCCTTCCCTCTGCACAGTGATAAGGGATCATACACGGCAGGATGGAGCGAGGAGGCACCATGGAGCGAGCAGGTAGCATCCAGCTGGACGTCCCTGAATTTAGCAACTCTGTGCTGTCCCAACTGAACCAGCTGCGTATGCAGGGGCGGCTGTGCGACATAGTGGTGAACGTGCAGGGCCAGAGCTTCCGTGCTCACAAGGTTGTGTTGGCTGCCAGCTCCCCTTACTTCCGAGACCACATGTCACTGGGCCAGATGAGCACTGTGTCCCTGTCAGTCATCCGCAACCCCTCGGTGTTTGATCAGCTCCTCTCATACTGCTACACCGGGAGGCTATGCCTGCAGCTGGCAGACATCATCAGCTACCTGACGGCCGCCAGCTTCCTGCAGATGCAGCACATCATTGACCGCTGCACGCAGATCCTGGAGGGCATCCATCTAAAGATCAGCCTGGCGGAGGAGGAGCTAGGGGCCGGAGGGGGGCACAGGGGGGCTGGGAGCTTGGAGGAAGGAGGAGGAGGTGGGGTAGGAACATCAGGGTGCTCCGTAAGCCCGCGCCACAGCAGCCCCAGGGTTCTGGGCCCTCAAGGAAGCAGAACCCGAGGTGCCATGGATATCCGAGAGGTGGGAAGCCCAGCGGGGGAGTCCATGAGCCCCCAGATGGTGGAGAACAGTGGGCTGGGCCCGGAGGGTCTGCCTGGGGGGGTGGAAGTGGGCAGCAGGCTGGGGAAGGAGCCCATACTGCGCATCAATCGGGCCGGCCAGTGGTACGTGGAGGCAGAGTCGGAGAGGGGGAGCGGCGGTGAAGAGGGGGAGTCAATGAGGGTGGTGGATGGTTTGAGGATAAAGACGGAGAGGATGGAAGAGTGGACGGGGGCTGATACCCAGGAAGAAGGGAGCGGGGCGGAAGAGGGAGCAGCCATGATGATTGACACGTCCGGGTGCAGCTCGCTGGTGCAGGAGGGTATTGTCACGGGGGCCAAGAGCTCTCAGCCCTCCAGCAGCTTCAGTGAGACTGAGAGGTGGGTACAAGTTCCAGGGAAGCAGTCACTTTATATAATATATATGCCATTTAGCAGACACTTTCATTCAAAGTGACTTAGTCATGTGTGCATACATTTTTTTCCTATGGGCAGTCCCGGGAATTGAACCCACTATCTTGGCATTGCAAGAACCATGCGCTACCATCTGAGCTACACCATATAAAAGGAGTGTGCATGCACGTTTTAAACTGAAGTAAAATTCAGTACAAAGTACCTCAGAAAAGCACTTTGGGTAACATTTTAAGATTATTGAGTGAAAATTCTATACAAAAGCAGCCTACTATATGTATTGCTAATGGAAGATGGAGTGCTAAGGTAAATGGCTCAGTGGACTTGCCTGCTGAAGAGGTTTGAGGATCAAGTATCTTTGTCCTGTCAGGTTTAGTCCTACTGGCAGTGTGGTGGTGATGGCAGAGAGACCGAGAGCCAAGTGTGAGTCACCCAGCAGAGTAGACGACCAGTGCCATCCCAACTCGCAGGTATGTGTCACCCTCATCGACTGGTATCCTACCCTGGTGGTCAGCACTCTGCATTTCCAAAGTCCACCATACAACGCTAGTCCAAAAAAAAGCTAGCTTTCAGTCCAGGTGCAATCAATGATCTTTTAAGGTCTCAAGGGAGGTTATGGATTAGTACACTAGCCTGTTACATACTCAATGACTATAGCACTGAGCCGCGTACTCTATGATTAAGGGGTTTACTACTAAGGGGAATCATGCATGTTGTGTGCATTCCTCATGGACACGTACAAACATAGAGGTGATGATGATGATGCAGGCCCTGTGAACAACTCCTTAATCTGGCCCTGTGGAAAGTCCTTAATTAGATTTCAGAAATACTCCATAATACAGGAAGAGAAGACTTTCCCCAACACCTATGACATCAGCTTATATTAAGGGTCTTAATTAAGACATAACTATTATGGGAACCCATGACAGAAGTGTGGTACCTTCGACAACAATTCCAACTGCAAATACAGTGCCTTGCAAAAGTATTCATCCCCCTTGGCGTTTTTTTCCTATTTTATTGCATTACAACCTGTAATTTAGATTGATTTTTATTTGGATTTCATGTAATGGACATACACAAAATAAAAATAAAAACTTGTTTCAAAGAATGATATAAATAAAACGGAAAGTGGTGCGTGCATATGTATTCACCCCCCCCCCCCCTTTGCTATGAAGCCCCTAAATAAGATCTGGTGCAACCAATTACCTTCAGAAGTCACATAATTAGTTAGATTGCACACTTGGACTTTATTTAAGTGTCACGTGATCTCAGTATATATACACCTGTTCTGAAAGGCCCCAGAGTCTGCAACACCACTAAGCAAGGGGCACCACCAAGCAAGTGGCACCATGAAGACCAAGGAGCTGTCCAAACAGGTCAGGGACAAAGTTGTTGTAGAGAAGTACAGATCAGGGTTGGGTTATAAAAAAAATATCAGAAACTTTGAACATCCCACGGAGCACCATTAAAGACTATGGCACCACAACAAACCTGCCAAGAGAGGGCTGCCATCAAAACTTACGGACCAGTCAAGGAGGGCATTAATCAGTTAGGCAACAAAGAGACCAAAGATAACCCTGAAGGAGCTGCAAAGCTCCGCAGCGGAGATTGGAGTATCTGCCCATAGGACAACTTTAAGCCGTACACTCCACAGAGCTGGACTTTACAGAAGAGAGGCCAGAAAAAAGCCATTGCTTAAAGAAAAAATAAGCAAACACGTTTGGTGTTCGCCAAAAGGCATGTGGGAGACTCCCCAAACATATGGAAGAAGGTACTCTGGCCAGATGAAACTAAAATTGAGCTTTTTGTCCATCAAGGAAAACGCTATGTCTGGCACAAACCCAACACCTCTCATCACCCCGAGAATACCATCCCCACAGTGAAGCATGGTGGTGGCAGCATCATGCTTTGAGGTTGATTTTCATCGGCAGGGACTGAGAAACTGGTCAGAATTGAAGGAATAATGGATGGCGCTAAATACAGGGAAATTCTTGAGGGAAACCTGTTTCAGTCTTCCAGAGATTTGAGACTGAGACGGAGGTTCACCTTCCAGCAGGACAATGACCCTAAGCATACTGCTAAAGCAACCCTCGAATGGTTAAAGGGGAAACATTTAAATGTCTTGGAATGGCCTAGTCAAATCCCAGACCTCAATCCAATTGAGAATCTGTGGTATGACTTAAAGATTGCTGTACACCAGTGGAACCCATCCAACTTGAAGGAGCTGGAGCAGTTTTGCCTTGAAGAATGGGCAAAAATCCCAGTGGCTAGATGTGCCAAGCTTATAGAGACATACCCCAAGAGACTTGCAGCTGTAATTGCTGCAAAAGGTGGCTCTACAAAGTATTAACTTTGGGGGTGAATAGTTATGCATGCTCAAGTTTTCAGTTTTGTTTGTCTTATTATTTGTTTCACAATAAAAAATATTTTGCATCATCAAAGTGGTAGGCATGTTGTGTAAATCAAATGATACAAACCCCCCAGAAATCTATTTTAATTCCAGGTTGTAAGGCAACAAAATAGGGGAAATGCCAAGGGGGTGAGTACTTTCTCAAGCCACTGTAGCAATTATACACACTGAGTGTACAAAACATTAGGAACGACTTCCTAAAATTGAGTTGCACCACCTTTTGCCCGCAGAACAGCCTCAATTCATCGGGGCATGGACTCTACAAGGTGTTGAAAGCATTCCACAGGGATGCTGGCCCATGTTGACTCCAATGTTTCCCACAGTTGTCAAGTTGGCTGGATGTCCTTTAAGTGGTGGACCATTCTTGATGCACACGGGAAACTGTTGAGGGTGAAAAATCCAGCAACGTTGCACTTGAAACAAAATGTTGTGCCTGGCACCTACTACCATACCCTGTTCAAAGGCACTTAAAAAGTTTGTCTTGCCCATTCACCCTCTGAATGGCACACACAATCCATGTCTCAAGGCTTAAACATCCATCTTTAAGTGCATTTAACAGGTGACATCAATACGGGATCATAGTTTTTACCTGGTCTGTCTGTCATGGAAACAGCAGGTGTTCCTAATGTTTTGTACAGTGTACATCTAGTGTTACAATGAGTGTTGACAGTCTTGAGACGTACCTCTTGTTTGTCTTTCAGGGGGAGGAGCAGGCTGTGTTGGGCGGCTACGAGGAGTACCTGCGTGAACAGGTGGCTGACCGCTGGTGCCACTACAACCCTCGACTCACCTGCATCTACTGCTGCAAGTCCTTCAACCAGAAGGGCAGCCTGGACCGCCACATGAGGCTGCACATGGGCATCACACCTTTCGTGTGCCGCATCTGTGGCAAGAAATACACCCGCAAGGACCAGCTCGAGTACCACATCCGCAAGCACACAGGAAACAAGCCCTTCCATTGCCATGTCTGCGGGAAGAGCTTCCCCTTCCAGGCCATCCTCAACCAGCACTTCCGCAAGAACCACCCGGGCTGCGGCCCTCAAGAGGTGGCCCACAGCGCCTCCCCAGAGACCACCACTGTCTCTTCCCGGGGGGAGCAGAACGAGGAGGGGTCGCCCAGCCAGGAGGAGCCAGATGGGGGTGGAGGTGGGGCCTCTTTCAGAGAGGGTGTCCAGGCCTCTGTCTCCACCACTGGGCCTGATTGACCCAGTGGACCAGGGAGGGAGATGGTTGGGGTATAGGAGGACAGGGTATAGGTTAGGTTAATGGTTTGTACTCTCCTGCCAGGGGAGGAAAGACAATGTATGTTGAAGTTGCTTCAAAGGAAAGGATAAAAAGGGGGAGGTCAGAAGGTCAAGTCCATCCAGGATGGGATTTTTATAAGCATTTTTTTTTTTTTTTTATCCTTAGACTAAACCGCAGGGACAGGAGAACGAAGCAACAGAGTAGTTTGATATGGCACTTCGTAATATGTCGTTATTTATAAATGATATTCCTGCTTTAAACCATATCTACCTTCACAATACAAACATGAACAGATTAAGCCAACACATGAAGAAATGCCACACACTCCCAATAACCTCACAACACTGAATGCAGTGGTTTTTATTTGACTATTTTCTTATGTTACAGTTTTATTATTTTGTATAATAACTACATACAATTTCAATTCTTGCATTTTGTCTTGAGACAATCTTGAACAGATGGGGGTCAGTGATAATCAGACTCTTCTTCATACATTATATGGGCAATTCCACGGTTAGAGTCAGTTCTACGGTTGCTCATGGTTTTCACATAAAAATGTATGTCAAACAAAAAGCAATGGTTGCAAAGTTAAACAAACCATACACATTTTTACACAAGGACTACTTTTAACAATTTCCAATTTTACAAAAACACATTTACTTGAGGTAATAAAAACATTTACTTGAACAGTGCAGAGGCAAAGTTTGGTATCAGAATGACAGCACCAACAGCACAAACCGTCATTCTGTTACCAAACTTTGCATCTGCTCAAGTAAATTTATTTTTGTCAAATGTTCTGTGTAATTTGTTAAGTAGCCCTTGTACATAGTTGTATGGTTTGTTTACAGAGAGCATCACTATTACTGTGGAATTGCCCATGTGCCAGAATGGCTTAAAAATGAATTCCACATGAATAGTAGATATGGCGCAGTGAACAAAACCAGTTAATTTTGTTGAGTAATGAGTACAATTATGAAAATAAGACTGATGTCTGTCTTATGACGATTTTATGTCATGCGTCTTAACACGGCTAAATGTATTCAGAAGTATACCATTATTTAATCAGTGCAACACTTTTACAATGTATTAAGATATTGGCAAAGGTAAGAGGCCTTTTAAAGAGGACTCTTGTTAATCCATATGTATTTGACCCATACCTCCATATTCTTTAACCAGCTGCTGAATGCATACTTCTATACAGGAACACAGGAAACTCAGTTTTTATTTTATTTTTTAACCTCAGATAAGCTACAATAAAACTCTCTTACCTCTCACACATCACTACGCAATACAGCTCTGCTCCAAGGAGATTGGTCGATGCACTCAGTTGAATTTACAGTATGTTCTAATTTTTCTGTTGTGGTTAACTACCTTTTTTATAAGTGACAGTTTTTTTTGCATAAGCGCATCTTCTGAACATTTTTATCTAGCTCTGACAATGTATCTGGAGGATGTAGAGACAAGATTGTAATGGAGGACACTCATATCGCTATTGGGGGTGTCCTAAGGAGGAGACATGAGACTCTGCAGCTGAACTGTAGTACCACCCAAGAGAAAGACTCTGCAGCTGAACTGTAGTACCACCCAAGAGAAAGACTCTGCAGCTGAACTGTAGTACCACCCAAGAGAAAGACTCTGCAGCTGGACTGTAGTACCACCCAAGAGAAAGACTGCAGCTGAACTGTAGTACCACCCAAGAGAAAGACTCTGCAGCTGAACTGTAGTACCACCCAAGAGAAAGACTCTGCAGCTGAACTGTAGTACCACCCAAGAGAAAGACTCTGCAGCTGAACTGTAGTACCACCCAAGAGAAAGACTCTGCAGCTGAACTGTAGTACCACCCAAGAGAAAGACTCTGCAGCTGAACTGTAGTACCACCCAAGAGAAAGACTCTGCAGCTGAACTGTAGTACCACCCAAGAGAAAGACTCTGCAGCTGAACTGTAGTACCACCCAAGAGAAAGACTGCAGCTGAACTGTAGTACCACCCAAGAGAAAGACTCTGCAGCTGAACTGTAGTACCACCCAAGAGAAAGACTCTGCAGCTGAACTGTAGTACCACCCAAGAGAAAGACTCTGCAGCTGAACTGTAGTACCACCCAAGAGAAAGACTCTGCAGCTGAACTGTAGTACCACCCAAGAGAAAGACTCTGCAGCTGAACTGTAGTACCACCCAAGAGAAAGACTCTGCAGCTGGACTGTAGTACCACCCAAGAGAAAGACTGCAGCTGAACTGTAGTACCACCCAAGAGAAAGACTCTGCAGCTTGTCTGTAGTACCACCCAAGAGAAAGACTCTGCAGCTGTTCTGTAGTACCACCCAAGAGAAAGACTCTGCAGCTGAACTGTAGTACCACCCAAGAGAAAGACTGCAGCTGAACTGTAGTACCACCCAAGAGAAAGACTCTGCAGCTGAACTGTAGTACCACCCAAGGTAAAGACTCTACAGCTGTTCTGTAGTACCACCCAAAAGAAAGACTCTGCAGCTGAACTGTAGTACCACCCAAGAGAAAGACTCTGCAGCTGAACTGTAGTACCACCCAAGGTAAAGACTCTGCAGCTGAACTGTAGTACCACCCAAGAGAAAGACTCTGCAGCTGAACTGTAGTACCACCCAAGAGAAAGACTCTGCAGCTGAACTGTAGTACCACCCAAGAGAAAGACTCTGCAGCTGTTCTGTAGTACCACCCAAGAGAAAGACTCTGCAGCTGTTCTGTAGTACCACCCAAGAGAAAGACTCTGCAGCTGAACTGTAGTACCACCCAAGGTAAAGACTCTGCAGCTGAACTGTAGTACCACCCAAGGTAAAGACTCTGCAGCTGTTCTGTAGTACCACCCAAGAGAAAGACTCTGCAGCTGAACTGTAGTACCACCCAAGGTAAAGACTCTGCAGCTGAACTGTAGTACCACCCAAGGTAAAGACTCTGCAGCTGTTCTGTAGTACCACCCAAGAGAAAGACTCTGCAGCTGAACTGTAGTACCACCCAAGAGAAAGACTCTGCAGCTGAACTGTAGTACCACCCAAGAGAAAGACTCTGCAGCTGTTCTGTAGTACCACCCAAGGTAAAGACTCTGCAGCTGTTCTGTAGTACCACCCAAAAGAAAGACTCTGCAGCTGAACTGTAGTACCACCCAAGAGAAAGACTCTGCAGCTGAACTGTAGTACCACCCAAGAGAAAGACTCTGCAGCTGTTCTGTAGTACCACCCAAGGTAAAGACTCTGCAGCTGAACTGTAGTACCACCCAAGAGAAAGACTCTGCAGCTGAACTGTAGTACCACCCAAGAGAAAGACTCTGCAGCTGTTCTGTAGTACCACCCAAGGTAAAGACTCTGCAGCTGAACTGTAGTACCACCCAAGAGAAAGACTCTGCAGCTGAACTGTAGTACCACCCAAGAGAAAGACTCTGCAGCTGAACTGTAGTACCACCCAAGAGAAAGACTCTGCAGCTGAACTGTAGTACCACCCAAGAGAAAGACTCTGCAGCTGAACTGTAGTACCACCCAAGAGAAAGACTCTGCAGCTGAACTGTAGTACCACCCAAGAGAAAGACTCTGCAGCTGTTCTGTAGTACCACCCAAGAGAAAGACTGCAGCCCACTGATGCTACAGATGTCCCATCACCAAAGGATAGACATGCTTGCTACAGTGGAGTGTGTTCCACTGGAAATCAATCATTAAGAAGAGGAGGCATCCAAAGGAATTGAGAGGACAAGCCAAGGGTCGTATTTCCCTCCCTCGCAGGGAGGCCAAAATAACTACGCCAAGCACTTCAATTAAGGAGGGGTTTGAAATAATTACATTTTTAAAGAAATATGTGAAAGATATATCGCAAATTGAATTTAACTTAAAACATTGTTTTTATACAGATAAAGGGTAGCACAGTGGATTGGCCGTTTATTTTCTTTTTGTTTTAGAACTGAATCATTTGTGGGTGTGACGGGAGTTTTTAATGAATGGGTGTGACGGGAGTTTTTAATGAATGGGTGTATGCAAGTGAAAAACGTTTACTGATTTGTCCACTGGGTTTTTCTTATCTGAACTGAGAATGCATTACACATCACCACAGTACACCTCGGTTAATATTCGTCAGACAAAAACAGATCAACATTCTTTATAAATATCAGGTATTTTTGTTTACTGTTTTTAAGTTTACTCTGTTTGTACGTAACATTTAAGGGGTTTTAGATAACCATGGAGCTTGGGCTACCTGCAGAGAAATCTTACAGCAAGCCTTATTTAGCAAGTGCAGCTTAACGAAGATTAAATGTATACTGAACTAAAATATAAATGCAATATGCAACAATTTCAAAGAGTTTACTGAGTTACAGTTCCTATAAGGAAATCAGTCAATTTAAATGAATTCAGTTGGCCCTAATCTATGGATTTCACATGAATGGGCAAGGGTGCAGCTGTGGGTGGGCCTGGGAGGGCATAAACCCACCCACTGGGGAGCCAGGCCCAGCCAATCAGAAATAGTTTTTCCCCACAAAAGGGCTTTATTACAGACAGGAACACTCCTTAGTAACCCCCCCCAAATGATCCCGTAGATGAAGAAGCCGGATGTGGAGGTCCTGGGCTGGTGTGGTTACACATGATCTGCGGTTGTGAGGCCGGTTGGACGTACTGCCAAATTCTCTAAAATTACGTTGGAGGTGGCTTATGGTAGAGAAATGAACATTCAATTCTCTGGCAACAGCTCTGGTGAACATTCCTGCGGTCAGCATGGCAATTTTACGCTCCCTCAAAACTTGAGACATCTGTGGCATTGTGTTGTGCGACAAAACTACTCATTTTAGAGTGGCCTTTTATTGTCCCCAGCAGAAGGTGCACCTGTGTAATGATCATGCTGTTTAATCAGCTTCTTGATATGCCACACCTCTCAGGTGGATGGATTATCTTGGCAAAGGAGAAATGCTCACTAACGGGGATGTAAACAAATTTGTGCAAACGATTTTAGAGAAATAAGCTTTTTGTGCCTATGGAACATTTCTGTGATCTTTTATTTCAGCTCATGAAACATCAGACCAACACTTTACATGTTGTGTTTATATTTTGTTCATTGTATGCATTGATAACATGTGTTTTATTTTTTAAGTGAAGACGCACGTCCTCATGGAAGTAGCAATGCAGCTGTTATCTTATATTGAAACTAGGGATGCACGAATTTGGAAATTCTTGGTCAATAACCAATATTTTCTTGTCCATGATGGCTGATACTGATATGACATTACAAATATTGTGTGAACAACTAGCTATTCAATTCATCAAAATACTTTTTTAAAAACTTTTTTTTAAATCAATGAGCAAATGTTGTAAAGATCAAACATTTTCACCTAGAAACACTTTCCAGTGCACCTTGTCATTTTATTGTAGCTCAGATTTAAAGCACTAATCAGCAGTTGAAGCAATAACAAAGTGTGTTCCCCAACCGTGTTTCGGTGAGAAATGAAACCACTCAAATTCATAGACAAAGCTAATGGATGCAAGAACTGACCATCCATGCTTAAAAAAGTATAGTTTAAACCATGTTTTGAGGCTATATAGTGTTTGTTTACATTTACAAACATTGAGTAAAATAATCTTACTTTGGGTTCTGATGGGGTTCGGCATTATGTTATAATCAATGGGTCAATGGGTACATAATTCATTTGAGTACAACAATGTATGTAGCAACTGCAGATTGTCCCTTTAACACCATCCACTATTAGTCCAGTTTTTCAGCCATCATCGATCTATACCGATATGAAAGGCAGATATACAGTATCATGCATCCCTGATTGAAACATAGGTATATTAATACTCATGGTTGTAGCTTGAAGATTCTTTACAATGTGATTGCTTCAGCTAACAAAATTTGAAGATGGTCTTGAATTGTTCAATGATGGAAGATTTATGTGAACATTTTAGTCACACTCACAGTTAATGCTTCTAAGCCAGTGGTCACCAACCTTGGTTCTGGAGAGCTCTAATTATGCTGACTTTAGAATTAAAGCATTAAATTAAAGAATTATAGCATTCCAATGTAGAACTAAAGTGGAATGATTTTAATTGACAGATTTTCAGATACAGTTGATTTCATTCATCTTAGAGGTATAGTACATTACAAACCTTGATGCTGGTAAACCTGGAATCCAGATAGAGAAGTATTTCATCATTATGAAAATGTGTAAAAACTATTGGATTTTTAAACAATTACTATAAAACAACAATTATTATGAAACCGAATACAACTAATTTTGTTAAAAATAATAATTCCCACCAGGTACCGGGTTTGCTTGATTTGAATTTGTTTGAATAGCCTTTTTGGGGGTTTGATCAAGATTTATTGTTTCATGCCTTTTTCTTTGTTTAGAACTAAAATGGCTTTTTATTTTATTTTTAATAAGCTTTAACTGCTTTAAGTGATTATTGATTATTGAACCCTTGTATGTGTATTGTTACTGCTGAATGTAGATCAATGACAGGAACAAGCTCTCGTGAACTAGCCTCTAGTTTGAGCAAATAACAGATTTATGGCGGTTTTCATCGTCTCCACTTACCTCTATCTCCTGTGAAGATCCTTACTAAGCTAGTGAGAGGATGACAATAATACAGATATAGTTTATTAAAGTACTGTCCTGAAAAGTCCTGTTTTGACCCATCTGTCCAACTGTGAAAAACAACATATGAAGCTAAAAAACGTTAAGGAATCCAAACATTTCAGTTACTTTAATGTATGGTCAAGCTGAGCCCATATTTAGCAGTGATGCATGTCTTTGTCATAGGTTTTTAATGCCAAACTTGGGAAAGTTCCTTTATCTATATATTTTCTCAAAATCTTGCCAAATAATGATTTATTAGGTGATATTTAATATATTCTACATTTTGTGCTATTATGTCCTTGTTTTGCTGCTTCATTGAGCTATCGTGTCTTATCAGATATATTCTTTAACAGTTGTCTCAATGTTTATACACAAAGATGCATATGTATATCCAATATGGTTTTGACCACAAAATGCTTACTCCAACAAATCAATAAGCTATGTAATTAACGACTTACAGTAAAATATTATTTGACATTAAAAATATATTGATAAAAACATTATATCTCAAAGGAAATGGAATATATTATATGACAATATTTAAAACGTTTCCTGTCAAGTGAGGTACAAAACCAGCTGTGGTCTTGCAGGTTATATGTGAAGTTTATTTTTATTTTGCATGGTCCTGTTCCTGAAAAAGAAACATTGATTACACTGTAAAGGCCAAAGGTTGATTTGTTATTGTTTTTTATCATGTGAAAATGGGTTACTTCACAATAACCACTATCATTTTCTTCACTAGTACATATTAAAGTACATTCTTCTTAAAGGAAATAAAAATACATCACAAAGTGGTCCACTGTTCATCCCATTTGGTTTATTTTAGATCAATACAGAGATCAGAAGTAGGTAGTTGCATGACATGACAGTTTACATTGGGGAATGACATATCTGAAGTGTGTGATCAGAGGTCACAGGGGTCAGCCACTCGGCCAGTGAACACCATGGTGTTGATGGTGGACTCTCGGATGAGCAGGAGGAAGGGCTTGTCGGCCACAAACAACTCCCGGTTTGAGTTTATGGAACGGCCGACGGCCATTACAGCCGTGGCAGCAGCCGCCTCACTGCCTTCCTCATTCACCTGCAACAGTTGTTTATTCGTTAAGTTACTGGACAAAAATGTTTTGAAAGTTGATCATTTTCATTGATATAATCAAGTGAATAGAGTGCCCCAACCGTGTGCCCCAGCCGATGCACGTTTGATCTGTTCATTTGTTTGTTGACGTTTGTTTCCCCAGCTACTTTTAGTCATGATCATTATGGATTTTTGAATCATGATCCTTATGGATACTGTACATACCTCTATGAATGCTTTATGGAATGGATTTTTGAATCATGATCCTACTGTACATACCTCTAGGAATGCTTTATGGAATGCATCGGAAATGTACAGATCATTCGCCTCATCTTCAAGGATGCCTGGTAGGCTGGCGTCCTTGGGGCTGAAGAGGTCCTCGAGCCCCATGGCCTGCAGTTTCTCCTTCAGACTGAAGCTGTCTTCGATGCGGAAGCGTGGCAGATGCACCGACACTGAGGTTTCCCTCATGTTATGCAGCCAGCCAGTCAGCTTCTTCAAGTCCAGGTTCTCCTCCACCTTAGAACATCATCGGCAGAGCGAAAATTCAGTGTGATATAGTACTGTACACTATAATTGTCAGTGAACAGTGTAAATTATGACAGTAGGCACCTACCTCAGACAGGAGTGTGTCTTTGAGAGGTAGGATCAGCACCATGGTGATGTCATCTCCACGGTACGGCAGCTCCAGCACCTGCACCTTGTCTTCCGTGAACCTGCCGTAGTGGAACTTGGTTTCCTGGTACATCATGGACACTGGGCACGTCTTGGACTTACTCACATAGAAGTCAGCCTTGAAGACATTCTTTTTGTCAAATTTGCTTTTCCACTGACCCTGTGAGACAGCAGAGATGACAGTTGAATGGAAGGAAATGGATGCCTGGGTGGTGGCTATGGAAGGCCGTGGAGGCAAAAATTAAGTAGTTTTGGCTCAAAGGCCCTCCATAGGCAGAGAGGAAATAAACTCAACACACCTTGAAATAGATTGTGTTGACCAGGACCAGCACAGTGTTAGAGTTCAGCGAGTCCTTCGGCAGGGTGTTCTGAATCCTGTTCTCAGTCTTGTTTGCGATCCAATCATTGATGGTCACCCGTGACAATTCTGGCTTCTCCTAAAAGACCCATGGTCACAGAATTGCATTTCTACATGTCTAGAATTACTTTGGTTCAGAAAGACTTTTTCCACAATTTGTTGTGTTACAGCCTGAATTTAAAATGGATAACATTTTGACTTTGTGTCACTGGCCTACTCACAATAGCCCATAATGTCAAAGTGGATCTGTTTTGAGAAATGTTTACAAATGAATAAAAAATGAAAAGCTGTAATGTCTTGAGTCAATAAGTATAGTATTCAACCCCTTTGTTAGGACAAGCCTAAATACGATCAGGAGTAAAAATGTGCTTAACAAGTCACAAAAGCTGCATAGACTCACTGTGTGCAATAAGTGTTTAATATTATTTTTTAACAACTACCTCATCTCTGTACCCCACACATACAATTATCTATCTGTAAGGTCCCTCAGTCGAGCAATGAATTTCAAACAGATTCAACCACAAAGACCAGGGAGGTTTTCCAATGCCTGTAAATAAGATTTCTGTATTTAATTTTTTATACATTTGCAAAAATGTCTAAAAACACGTTTTCACTTTGTCATTATGGGATATTGTGTGTAGATCAATTTTGAATTCAGGCTGTAACAACAAAATGTGGAGTAAGTCAAGGGCTATGACTACTTTCAGAAGGCACTGTAATTACTCAGTTGTGTGACTGCAGATAAATACCATGTAGTAATGGTGCATGTAATTGATTAGACTTAACGCTGTTTCATTATAGTAATAAGTGGTTTAACTCTTGAACACACATTGTTATTAAAGAGTATATAATATCTATTTGTGATGTGTGAAAATGCAAAATGATGCTGTAGGCTATAGACAATGCAAGAGGGAAAGACCTTGAAGTTGAGTGGCATGAGTTTGGCTCCATACACCAGCTCACTGATATTTTGGTAAATCTCATTGAATGCCAGAGACTTTTCTCCAAAAAGACGGTTGGCTGAGATCAGTTCTGTCGTCTTGTCTTTCTTGCGGTACAGACGACAGTTTAGCTTGGCGAAGAAGAAATGCACTTGGTCCGACGTCTTCTCTTTGATTGTGTCAAACTCAAACACCTGAATTGAGATTGAGACAGAGATCAGACATTGGGATGCCCTGAGCTGTTATTGGTTGTTGCCATTCATTTAAAAAGAAAATGTTTATCACTAGAGGAGCAAGAAAGAGTGAACATGTGAATTGATAGAAACCCCACATTTCTAAGTTCTTCCTGCCTAATGTGGATGAAAAAATGCTGAATGAGTCATGTTCTTGTAAATGTATAGTAAGTCTTAATCTTGGTTTTATATTTTGGCTTTTTGATGTTGGTTACCAGGCCTATTTAACAGTCCTGTGGGCTACACTTCAGACCCCTTACATTCATAATCTGTTTTAGCGTGTTGTTGCAGGCGCCCAGCTTGGTCATAGCAAAGGCTGAGGAGATGCTGATAGGGGACATGAAGATGTTTGACTCGCTGGATTTGCCCTGGGCTAGCTGCTTGAACAGGGACAGGGCGAAGCGACTGTTGGCCTTGGACAGCTCCCACACCCGGGGATTGGTGTTCTCAGGGACTTTCTCCGGGATAGCGTCCCCTGTCGGGGCTTCGTCCTCAGGGCTGCGGTAGACGCACCTGGGCTCCAGGGGCACGTCTTTGGGCTTGGCATTGCAGATGTCTTTGAACGCCTGGGAGGTTGACAGCAAGGGCAATAGCAGCCCCAGCGTCCACACAAACTGGGGAAGCCTCATTCTGCGGGGAGAGGGGTCTGGGTCAGGGTATAGCAGGGCAGTGATGGAAAAAGTACCCAATTGTCATACTTGAATAAAAGTAAAGATACCTTAATAGAAAATGACTCAAGTAAAAGTGAAAGTCACCCAGTAAAATACTATTTGAGTAAAAGTCTAAAAGTATTTGGTTTTAAATATACTTAAGTATCAAAGGTAAATGTAATTGCTCAAATATACTTAAGTATCAAAAGTAAAAGTATAAATAATTTCACATTCCTTATATTAAGCAAACCAGATGGCACCATTTTGTTTTTTATTTACGGACAGCCAGGGGCACACTCCAAAATTCAGACATAATTTACAAACTAAGCATTTGTGTTAAGTGAATCTGTCACATCAGATAGTAGGGATGACCAGGGATGTGCTCTTGATAAGTGCGTGAATTGGACCATTTTCCTGTCGAGCTAAGTATTCAAAATGTACTTTTGGGTGTCAGGGAAACTGTATGGAGTAAAACGTACATTATTTTCTTTAGAAATGTAGTGAAGTAAAAGTAAAAAACGTTGTAAAAAATATAAAGCAAAGTACAGATACCAAAAAAAACTACTTATGTAGTACTTTAAAATACGTTTACCTAAGTACTTTACACCACTGTAGCAGGGTTATTCAACTCCTTTGGTCATTGGTCAATGGCTAATTTAGAAACCAGCTGTCTCTGTGGACTCTGGCTGATCGATGGCATGTATCCTGAGTGGTGCAGCGGTCTAAGGCACTGCATCGCAGTCCTAGAGGCGTCACTAGAGACCCGGGTTTGATCCCGGGCTGTATCACAACCGGCCGTGATTGGGAGTCTCATATAGGGGAGCACAATTGGCCCAGCGTCGTCTGGGTTAGGGAAGGGTTTGGCCGGGGTAGGCCATCATTGTACATAAGAATTTGTTCTTAACTGACTTGCCTAGTGAAATAAAATGTAAATGTAGGGATCAATGAAGTATCAGGGGAAGGGGAAACTACCAGACACTGCAGCTCTAGAGGACAGTGCAGCCAAAGACAGGATGAAAATAGGTGGAAACTACTTCTCCAGTAGGAATTCCCGATCACACGTGTAGGCGATGTCATGGCGACGTTGGCTAGCTAAACTCATGCGCAGAAACAAATCATCAGATCTAACTGTCATCTTGCGCCGAACTGTGCATTTGCAGGCCGTCAAATCAAAGGCACTCCTTCAATATAAAGTTGTTTTTGACAAAAGTTTGTCAGTTTGCCACTTTCACAAGGTTAGAGTAATAACATGTTTAACTACTAAAGACATTGGCTCAAATCTAGGTTGAGGCTTTAGGGAGTGGAAAAATTAACTAAAAGGAATACTTTTTCACTTCTCTCATTGACTTCTCAAACCCCAAACCTGGTCTGTTTCGCAAGCGTTCCAGAAAGTCTTGCGAAGTTGCGCCTCTAGGTCTCGAGTAGTGGTTCCCAAAGTTTTTATAGTCCTGTACCCCTTCAAACATTCAACCTCCAATTGCGTAGCCCCTCTAGCACCAGGCAGTGTTGCCAACTCCTCAGTAAGGAAAGTAGCTATTGGCTGTCCTAAAAGTCGCTTGAAGTCGCTAAATGACGTCATCCCCTAATTTGCATAATTGGCCATGTAATTGTGATTGACGCTGTAGGAGAGAGGAAAACGTCGTGGGAGAGACAAAAAGTGAGTAAAAAACACCCTAAATATGTTTAGAACTACAAATAAGCAAGCTGCAGAGAGTGGCACACACAGCAAATAAGAACCAGATATTTAAGGCCATACTCCTCCTTCAGCACTTGATGGACCCCATTGTTAATCCCCGTCATAACAGAGGCATTGTCAGTCCCTATCCCTAGGAGTTTCTCTTTTTTAAGAAAACACTTCTCTAGGAAAGCCACAACAGCACGGGCTATAGATTTGGCATCTCCTCCCTCCAACTCAACAAGCCCCAGAAATGTTGATACAATTGTCTGCTTGGTGTCACTAAAGTACCTTATCACGACCCCCAGGTACTTAGAAACACATCCATGGACTCATCGAAAAGGAGGCTGAAACGCTGGTCACCCACATCTGCGACCAACTTTTTCAGAAAGTATGGTGCTAGAACACCATTAATCATTCCTGTGCACTTTGTCCTGTCCATTTTGAAGTGGGTAGCAGCAGTGGAGTCTGAGAAAGCAGCTCTACATGCTTCTCTGTGATCACATGCCAGCATAGAACAGTGTTCAGCGATAGCTAATTCCAAGGTGGCCTCCGCCTTTTTTGCAGTCATTTCTTTTTAACCATAAATGGCAGCTTGTTTTGGGTGGAACTGTTATAAGGCTTTGCTATTTGAGTATGTTTTTGAGTTGTCATGTGTTTTTTTACATCACTAAGTCTGAAGTAGAAATCAGCCTTACAATACAGGCAGTATGCCCGTGTATCATCTCCAATAAACGGCTTCAACCAGCCTTTGAATTCAGGGTTTGATTCCCACTCCTTTATGTATTTTTGAGTGTACAGTTTAGACTGAGACATGATGAGCTAGCCAGCTAGATGTTTAGCTTATTCACAGAGAGGCACACACAAAGTGGACATGGTGAGTAAGTGACTGAGACTGTGTGAGTCAAATGCAGTGATTTATTTTAGTGCAGAGATTTATTTTAGACAAAGAACATTTTACATTTACAACCCGCCCTGAATGGGCGGGATCAGGCAGCGGCGGCTTCCCGCATGCGCGATTCATTTGCAGTCTGGACGCGGAGGGGTGAACATCTCTTGCTCGGACTGCAGCAGCACCCGCTGCTCGTCGAGAAGAGTAAGAACGATACGTGCTTTCACGTCAGAGTCTCCAATAACACCAGAGAAAGTCGCTAGATTTGTCGCTAGTCAAATTTAAAAAATGTATCGCTAGAGGGGTCTGAATACTCGCTAAATATAGCGATAAAGTCGCTAAGTTAGCAACATTGGCACCAGGGTCAGCGCACTCTTAAATAGATTTTTTTGCCAACATTGTAAGCCTGCCAGACACACACTATACAACACATGTATTAAACATAAGAATGAGTGTAAGTTTGTGTCACAGCCTTGCTACTGGGAAGTGGCAAAGAGCTCTTATAGGAGTTAATTGAAAATTGTGAATAACTAACCACAGGTTAATGTTGGGTTGTATTGGAGAGAGTCTGTCTTAAATCATTTTCCACACACAGTCTGTACCTGTATTTAGTGTTCATGCTAGTGAGGGCCGAGAATCCACTCTCACATAGGTATGTGGTTGTTAAGGGCATCAGTGTCTTAACAGCACAATTTGCCAAGGCATGATACTCTGAGCGCTGCCCAATCCAGAAATCTGGCAGTGGCTTTGATTAAATTCAATTTTCTCAGAACCGCTTGTTACAATTTCAATGAGGCTCTCTTGTACAGATATGATATCGGTAAGTGGACTGGAGGCAGGGCATGAAAGGGATAACAAATCTAGTTGTTTGTGTCATCTGTTTCGGGAAAGTACCTGCCTAATTGCGCACCGCTATATCACATTTGACATTGTCCGTAAACTTGAGTTAATTTGCACACAAAAAAATATAATACGATGGAAAGACCTGTGTGTTGTCCTTGTTAACGCAGACAGAGAAGAGCTCCATCTACTTAATCATACCTTCAATTTTGTCCCGCACATTGAATATAGTTGCGGAGAGTCCCTGTAATCCTAGATTCTGATAATTCAGGCGAGAAAAAACATCACCCAGATAGGCCAGTCTAATGAGAAACTCGTCATCATGCAAGTAGTCAGACAAGTGAAAATGATCGTCAGTAAAGGAAACTTTAAGCTCCTCTCTCAATTCAAAAAACGTGTCAATTACTTTGCCCCTTGATAACCAGTATGTTGTAAAAGTGTTACATGGTCGCTGCCCATATCATTGCATAGTGCAGAAAATACACGAGAGTTCGGGGCCTTACTTTAACAAAGTTAACCATTTTCACTGTATTGTCCAAAACGTCTTTCAAGCTGTCAGGCATTGCCTTGGCAGCAAGAGCCCCCTGTGGATGCTGCAGTGTCCCCAAGTGGCGTTGGGAGCAAATGCTTGCATGCGCATTACCACTCCACTAGGTCTCCCTGTCATGGCTTTTGCACCATCAGTACAGATACCAACATGAGCAGCATCTACATACGGACCGTTAGTGGAATCCCCGCGAGAGTGTATGGGTTAATGTGATTGGATGTTAATTATTTGACTAGGCTACCTGTATTTGACATTGACTAGCGTTGGTATAGTGGTGCTATTTCCCCTAATGCAGAGTCGATCTTTAAGATACCTTGAAATACTGCTGTGTTAATCATTCAAAACAATCAAAATATAATTCCAATAATAGCATGTCATACCATTGGCTTAAACCTGAACGCATTCAATATAACTTTCATCCATCCCCCTCCCTAAGTCACCAGCCGCCACTGCAGCACACATTTTAACCAACACCATAACACTTTTGAAAATAACTTCCACAGTCCAACATTTTCTTCACATCGTGGGAGCCCGCTGTAAAATAGTGAAACGCAAAGTCCAAAAAACGAACCAAAGCAAACACGGGAGCTATCAATTTATGATTGTGATAATTCATAATTTTAAAAGAATTTCCGCCCTGTTAGCTCTCCCAGTACGTGATATTTTAATACCACGTCAGGGGGTATGTTATGGTATCACCTTATCAAAGGCAGCAAACAGTGAGTGGACGTTACATTTTCTTTAACGTGTATAACATTTTATCCAGGTCTTGTAAAGTTCGGAAGCGCAAAACCTCAGGAAATGTATAATTTTGTCAACTCTAGAGTGCCATCTAAGCAAATACACATTGAAAAACAAATAAAAATGTTTAAGTTTGAAGACTTAAAATATATTCTATTTTATGTTGAAGCGTTGAGTTGATCGTGTTTATTCAGCTAGCCATTGAGAAATGAATACCTGTTGCTAGCCTCAATACGTGGGATCTTTGAACATGCAATTATAAGCCAATCTCACCATGGCTTAAACCATATTAAACTCTCCGTAACGATGTTATGAATTGACGCCTTACCTGAGGTAAATTTCCTTGTAAGTAAATGACTGTGTGGAACGTAAAAATATCGGCTGCGATTTGAGCTGGCGAGTCCCTCATAGGGGACAGGGTCAGTGTCCTGCAGTGCGCCGGGGCTGTAGAAAGGACCATTTACTCAGCTCAACCTTTGAAGTATTGATCGTTGGTCCCACATCCTGTGACCCAATGTTCTAATGTTTTCGCAAGTATTTGTTCATATGAAATGATACAAATAGAACCAAATGCACAAAGAATTGTCACAGTGAAGAACAAAAAAGTACAAGCTCATTCGTATAAATCGTACATACTAATATTGATGTAGCAACAGTAAACTGTCTTTAGCCTGCTTAAATACCCCATACATCGTACAATATTGACAAGAAATCTACGTATGACAAATGTTGCTCTATGCCATATAAAACAGCTGTGTGTGTGTGTGTAGAACTACAAAAGATGGTTAAAAGGCATCGGTTTCACAATATTGTTTAATTACAGTCCCTGCCAGTAAAGAATCACTGTTGCACATAAGTTACATTTACTTCAAACTTCCAGTTCTCCCCTCAAAGAAACAAAACAAAAGCAATTGTATTATACAAAAATGCAATCCCATTTTCACACAGTGAATTCTTTAACAAAAAAAAATGGTATAAGACCTATATCCAAATTGGAGAAATCTCATTCTAAACATTCCTTAAGGGAGTATAATATAAAAACAATGTTGAAGTTAAACTTGTACCTTAATTTAAGCAAACTCTTACAAAGAAAACTTGGGTAGTAGTTATCAAAAGCAATTACATTTCCCAAAGTTAGAAAATATGTAAAAAATACAAATGAAAAAAAATACAAGAACAGCCCATCTTATTACAAGGAATTCAATTTGAGTGGAAGCAATGAGTGTGTTCAGCGTGAACAAGAAAACAATCTGAAATGAAGCGGTCTCTCCCATTGGGACATGGCCGCTCACATGGAAATCAATTCCCTGTCAGGGTGGTTTAATATGTCATCCTATGTTACTTATTTTTTAACTCATCATACGATTGCTAAAAAGGACAACTAAGTCCAAAGTAAACAATTCCACAGTATTTAGTCAAATGAATCACTGAACAAGACATTTCCTGGGCAAGAATGTGACATTCTTGGCAAAGAATTCAGAAGTTACTCGTGTCTTGGTGTATGGCTATCCTACTGTCAAGTGTTACTGTGTTTACCCAATACTTGTCTTAATGATCATCTCACACACACACACACACACCAACCCCATTTAAATTAGAAAGTATAAATTAAGACTATTGTGATCTCTACACAACTTCCAAAACATTCCTTTTAGAAGGGTCGTTTTTTAATTTAACTTGTCAAGTCAGTTAAGAAAAATGTATTTACAATGACGGCCTACCCCGGCTAAACCCTAACAATGCTGAGCCAATTGTGCGCCACCCTATGGGACTCCCAATCATGGCCGGTTGTGACACAGCCCGGGATCGAACCAGGTTCTGTTGGGACGCCTCTAGCACTGAGATGCAGTGTCTTAGACTGTTGCGACACTCGGGAGCCCCTCCGTAAAGATAGAAGTCTGTCCTCAAATTCTGGCGAGCCTAACACCATCTAAAACACAGACCAAACAATGCTAAGTGACAGCCAAAACATGCCAAAAATAATTTCCCTGGGTTTCTATTTAACAGACACCAAATGGCTATGTAAACAAATAAGCAAGTTTCCCCGGTATCAATGGATCTTTAATATTAGCGCGTCACAGTTTTACAATTGTAAAACTCGTAAAGACGTTAGTGCTGCAAGACTTCCGGGAAACTCACCCCTCCCCAGAGAATCTGGCACTGAACTCCTTTGTCTCAGAAAGGATAAGCGGTTCCTCGGCTCTGCAATGGAAATCAGCCGATTGACTCATGTTTCCAGGGCTGATTCGTAGAGACCATTTAATATAAATGCGGACTCCTGAAGGAGTAACAGTTGCAAGTTGATGTACTGTATAGACAAACCTACATGTATCCATATTAAACTTTGAAATAGTCAATAGCCTGCTGGAAGGCAGGTCACATTTCTTAAGCTTCAATCAATAACAATAGAGCGACTGAGACCAGACAGTATTCAAAAGATAGCAGTGAAGGTATGGAGCGAAGAGAATTCCTATGCAGATACTATGCAAAGGATCACATTTACTAAGCGCTCATGAATTTTGCCCCTATTTTTTCTAATTAAATGAATAGTTCAAAAACTTTACAAGGACATATTCAAACATGCATGTTTAAGTTTCAATATTATATTAATTTGAAAAAAGGTTCAAATGTTGCACCAGCGCAAATACTTCATTATGAAAATATAATTGAGCAACAGACGGTGCTTTAAACAGCTCAATTCAAAATGGTTCCCTCAATGATGGGCCAAGATCATAATACCGTACCTCTGCAAAAACAAAGATACAAAATTGTGAAAATGTATGCAAACGATGTAATTTGACAAACCCAGAAAAGTAATTAATTAACTCTTAAGTTATCTTTCCCAGTGCGGGCAATGGTAGTTCCTTCCTCTTCATGCAAGGAAAATGTTAAATTCTGATAGCTGTTCTTAGAAACCACAGCATGTTAAGTAGCCTAACATGCTGACTACACCGGGCACGCGCGTGGGTCCGCTTGTGCCATCATGCGCATGTTGATTTTTTTCCATCCACACCAGATGCCATCAGGACACACAGGTTGAAATATCAAAACTCTGAAAAAACTACATTCATTTGGGGACAGGTCGAAACATTAAATATTCGTGGACATTTAACTAGCTAGCTTGCTGTTGCTAGCTAATTTGTCCTGGGATATAAACATTGGGTTGTTATTTTACCTGAAATGCACAGTGTAGTCAGCATGTCACCCATGGCAATATAAAAAATAAATAAATAAAAACCGGTGAGAGGTGAACCTTCTGCAAATTCTGTCTCTACAATGCATCACAGCAAAGCTGTTGTAGCCAATCATTACGATTGCTTAAATGTGAAGTGCCTTCCCAAGCAACAGCAACAAAAACAATGAGTATAATTATAAATAAAAAATGTTACACAGCAATTATATGTATAAAACCGGTCCAACCTAAATCTGTGCTTTTAAAGATCATAGGATGCCTCGAGAGACCAGTATGTGTCTACAAAATAGTAACATAATTTTTTTTGAGGCAAATAACTGAATAAATGTATCAAGAACATACAATACCGTTCAAAAGTTTATGGTCACTTAGAAATGTCCTTGTTTTCCATGAAAACATACATGAAATGAATAGGAAATATAGTCAAGACGTTGACAAGGTTACAAATAATGATTGATTGAAATAAGTGTCCTTCAAACTTTGCTTTCGTCAAATAATCCTCCATTTGCAGCCTTGCAGACCTTTGGCATTCTAGTTGTCAATTTGTTGGTGTGAAATCTCTTCAGATTACCTCATGCTTCCTGAAGCACCTCCCACAAGTTGGATTGGCTTGATGGGCACTTCTTCCATACCGTCAAGCTGCTCCCACAACAGCTCAATAGGGTTGAGATCCGGTGACTGTGCTGGCCACTCCATTATAGACAGAATACCAGCTGACTGCTTCTTCCCTAAATAGTTATTGCATAGTTTGGAGCTGTGCTTTGGGTCATTGTCCTGTTGTAGGAGGAAATTGTCTCCAATTAAGCACCATCCACAGGGTATGGCATGGCTTTGCAAAAGGGAGTGATAGCCTTCCTTCAAGATCCATTTTACCCTGTACAAATCTCCCACTTTACCACCACCAAAGCACCCCCAGACCATCACATTGCCTCCACCATGCTTGATAGATGGTGCTCCAGCCTCCATTTTTTTCTGCGTCTCACGAATATTGTTCTTTGTGATCCAAACACCTCAAACTTATATTCGTCTGTCCATAACACTTTTTTCCAATCTTCCTCTGTCCAGTGTCCTTTTGCCCATCTTAATCTTTTCTTTTTATTGGCCAGTCTGAGATATGCCTTTTTCTTTGCAACTCTGCCTAGAAGGCCAGCATCCTGGAGTCGCCTCTTCACTGTTGACATTGAGACAGGTGTTTTGCGGGTACAATTTAATGAAGCTGCCAGTTGAAGACTTGTGAGGCGTCTGTTTCTCAAACTAGACACTAATGTACTTGTCCTCTTGCTCAGTTGTGCACCGGGGCCTCCCACTTCTCTATTCTGGTTAGGGCCAGTTTGTGCTGTTCTGTGAAGGGAGTAGTACACAGTGTTGTACGAGATCTTCAATATCTTGGCAATTTCTCACATGGAATAGCCTTCATTTCTCAGAACAAAAATAGACTGACGAGTTTCAGAAGAAAGGTTTTTGTTTCTCGCCATTTTGAGCCTGTAATCTGTAAAGGCCAGTTTTATTGCTTCTTTAAAATCAGAACAACCGTTTAACTGGCTAAACAAAATTGCAAAAGGGTTTTCTAATGATCAATTAGCCTTTTAAAATGATAAACTTGGATTAGCTAACACAACGTGCCATTGGAACACAGGAGTGATGGTTGCTGATAATGGGCCTTTGTACCCCTATGTAGATATTCCATTAAAAAAATCTGCTGTTTCCAGCTACAATAGTCATTTTCAACATTTAACAATGTCTACACTGTATTTCTGATCAATTTGAAGTTATTTTAATGGGGGGAAAAAGTGTTTATCTTTCAAAAACAAGGACATTTAGGTGACCCCAAACTTTTGAACGGTAGTGTACATTGGTCTAATCTCAGACATCCCAATTCCTCAACACCGAGTCAAGTCCCGGTAAATCTGTATGTTGACCCATCTCACTAAATTGGTAAATTAGCATCCCTGGCCTAGCTGCTAACACCCCGACGACTCTCAACCAAGTCCTGAGGACTATAATTTTCTCTGTAAAAAGGTCTGCATACCTTCAAGACAAAAGTGTGCATTATTAACCCACATTCGGAAAGGCAGACTGAGCCTTTTATAGGGAGATATGTTGTATTGATGACACTTATGGAGGAACATGTCTCCTTATAAAAGGCTCAGACATGTTGTATTGATGACACTGATGGATGTACATGAGTAAGGAGACATGTTGTATTGATGACACTGATGGAGGAACATTCGTCCAAATACATAGAGCTATCTGAAACTGAACCGTAAGCATTACCTGAAGTTCAGTCCCAAATGCAATTGTTGTAGTTGATTTTACCATATGGTTTGACAGATGTATTGATAGTCCTTTGACCTCTGGAACAACACTGCTCTTCAGATAACCAACATGAAGTTCCTGGCAGAAAGTCAGGGCTGTCAAAGCCACAGAGATCAAACAAATATATCATATATGGGAGTTCTTTCCGTATGGAAAGCAAGTCATGTGACCTTATGATAACACCAATGGTCGTCACTTCCCCAGACCAAAATATTTTTGGGATATGTATGCACACAGCATAGTTGACTGCAGTTCTGTTCAGCCCCAGAACTACAGGTGCTTTTGCACAATGATACACATTTTATTTTCCTATGAAGTGCTCTAAAACTACTACAAACAACCACCATCATTTAGCCACCACGATGGCTACACTACAACGCAATTCATTTCCCACTACATGATACAGAGGTGACTAAAGCGAGATAACTTCTGTAATCACAAACATGCATGATGCTATGCCAATTAAGGGACTGTGTCCTCATGTCCTTAACTCTGTCATGGTTAATAAGGAGGGTTGAAGGACCATTGGTTATGATTAGCATGAAGAGTAACGCAAACTGCATTGATTAGCCTACATTGTCCTCTTGTTAACAGTCATTTTCCATAATATTGCTAGATTGCTATCCAATGCTCTGACATGAGAGCAGACAATGCATTGGGACAAACTGGGGAGAACTCCAAAAAAGTCAGCAACTTTTGAGGACTAATGGACATTTCAATGTCATGTGCACAGAAGGCAGAGAACTTCTATAGGAGACGAATTGACTTAAGTCAGTGTCATTGTCTGGCTTTGAAAATACAGTATAATGTGTATATACACATGCAGTATAATGTGTATATACACATACATTATAATGTGTATATACACATACAGTATAATGTGTATATACACAGTATAATGTGCATATACTGTACAAATACAGTACAGTATAATGTGTATATAGTCCATACATATACAGTGTAAGCATTTCATATTTGAAATAAAATCTCAAAAAGTGAGATAAGATCCGTGAGAAGTAACTAAAAAAAACACACGTACAACATATTTCCATAAAGACAAAGACTAGATTTAAAACAAGTTTGACTAATCCAGTTGTTGGATATATTTTGAATTCAAATGGAATATCCCAGCCACCATTTCACAATATGACACCTTTGAATATATTCTGCGAATTAATCTTACCAAGAAGGAAAGTAAGCTTGTAGTACTTAATTTCATAGTTCGCATGCATCTGAGAATAACAAATTGCATCTGTGTGAGGGGTGGCGATAATTGAAGCACGTAAAAAATGTAAAAGTAATGCAGATAATGCAACTGCAGCACTTCATTTGTTCATATTTGGGAAAAAGCACTGATTTGGTGTCGTCAAAATGCCTTTCCTAGTCTCCTCTCACCCTGTGTGGTGGTGCTGTGGTTGTCTCCAGTGATGCTAACTGCTTTGCTAACTGTAGTTCTGCCTTAGCCCAGTTCAGTGGCCTGTCACCTATGCATCGACCCCCATCTACAAATGATTAAAGCCTTCTCCAGGAACGCATCACAACCCCTTTTACTAGAGCAACTTCTTGGAAGTTAAAATAAATTAAAACGAGACAAATGTCTGCTGCGATTGGTGAAAAAGGTGCTCAGAGGAGTGGAGACGAGGAACTGAAAAAGGAATTTCACCTTTCCTGTAATTTGCGGTGTTACGGGTATGTTGACAGCATACCGGGTGTCACAATTGTGGAAGTGAACATGTCGTAACTCTACAGAAAAAAATAAAATAATTTTACAGTAGATTGATGTATAAAAACAGAGTGGCTGTTTGAACCCTGCTCTGTACAACATGGCCAACACTATTAGGATCTTAGGGAGCAACCATGGCCATCTTGAACTACACGTTCTTAAAACAGAATGTGGTTTTAAGTTTGACCTTTTAATGTTATATCCATCCTCAGGATGCAAATACTGTACATTTAATAAATACATATACTCAGTACAAACCATCCTTAAAGCTATGAAAGTGCAAATATGTTTTGTAGATCAAGGTCTCAAATTCCAGCCATGGGTCATGTCTGGCTTCGTTCATGTTTCCTTTACTCCATATACCCAGTACCTCTGACCACCCCATCAACAGGCAGACGTATCATTGATCCATGTTTTGATTCCCTCCCACCTAGTCCATCACTGAATTTAAATTACACCCAAAAGACGACAGCTTGAATGCCAAGCCTAAATGTATATATCCTTTTCCTCATCAGCCCCATACCAAAGCATGAATGGTAGAGGCTGAAGTAAATATCCTGAAGGTGGTGGTAGTGGTGAGGGGAGATGCAAAAAGAGGGTCAGGCCACTGAAGTGGACACAAGGGAGCCTTTGTTTCTTGTTAAAATGTATCTGATAGTTTCATCTAAATCTCAAAACTGCCCAGTTGAAAGGTGTTCTCTGTCTTCAAGAGGCCAGTGTCATCTTCAATTTGTATTATCTTGGATATGGGCAAACTTATTCACAGCCGTTTGCCAACAAGTATTGTTTCTATGCGATGGAGATATTTTGATAAGATGTAAATGTCCTCCTTCAGAGAACCAAGAGTCAAACTTAACGAAACGCAAAAAAATAAAAAAAATGGTCGGCGAATAGCATTGCAGCTTAGAAACAAGAACTTACAATTAATTCCAAACACAAATTCCGCATTTCAGGACATGCATATATGCTAAGCACAAATATTGCTGTAGCGATGCTACAAAAAAAATAAAAAAATTGCACATTGTGAAGCTAACAGATGTAATTAATGTCAATGCGATTATGGTGGCCTTATCTATTTGAAACCAAGGAACTGGTCTCATCGTTATATTATTCTTCCAATCATTAATGGGTTTGAATTCATGGAGCATAAATCTAAACATCTGGTTTCCAAGGCAGGGTGAGATTTTTTATGAAAAAAACATTCATTCACGGAACAAAACGAAAAAAAATGAAAAAAAATTCAATTCAGGGCAGATACTGCTTAGTTGTAGACAGACTAAAGTTGCAAGTGTGCAAATTTGTGTTGTATCAAATGAAGCGCCGTTGTCTATGATGGCACCACATCCACATTTGCAAATCAGTGGCTTTTTCAGTTACTTAGATACTCCTCGCCCTTCTATCACAAATCCCTCTTTGTAAGAAACCTAGAACGGTCTCTTGCCATTTTAAGCAAGGAGAGAGGTGGCGCCTCTCTCTACACGTTTTGTAATCAAGTTAAAATTGTCTTAGTGGCGTCAATCAGATTTTGCAAATGTGGAGGTAGGTAGGGTATACCAGACAGTTTGGAGGACCTGGTTGTGTGTCTCAATGACAGTGGAACGGTTCTAACGTTCAGAGGACGAGGGGTTTCCCAAGGCTCTATGTGGTTGACTGATCGGTTAGTTGTAGCTGTGGTGGTAATACCAGACTCCAGTTGTGTGGCTAGGAGCACAGGTGGACCACGCCGTTGGTCTTTCGGTCAGTGCCCCCAGCGATGGGGTCTGCAGACAGGCTGAGGGACGAGGTCTTGCTGGTAAGGCAGGACAAACCACCGCTGGACACACTGCCGTCCTGCAGCACACCACTGGGACCATTACAGCCCTCACTGCAGAGAATGAAAGGTCAGAGAGAGATAGGAAGAAACAATGAATCAAACATTTTGTATTATTCTACATAATATATATCTATATATTTTTTAATCTTCATGAATTACGAAATGACTTGTTAGTTAAGCCATTGACATTGAGAACAATGCAAGCAGCATCTCACTGGTGGTACCGACAGTGAATTCATCATTTTGTCACCACATTGTTTCGTTGATCACAAGAGAAGCTTTGGTGAAACGCATATGGCACTTTTTTTCAAGCCTTCCTTCAATTGTTTTTCCCTGGTCCTTTGTGCAACCATATACACCCAAAAGTGTGTGGACACCCCTTCAAGTTAGTGGATTCGGCTAGTTCAGCCACACCCATTGCCGGCAGTTGTATGAAATTGAGCACACAGCCATGCAATCTCCACAGACAAACATTGGCAGTAGAATGGCCTTACTGAAGAGCTCAGTGACTTTCAACATGACACCGTCATAGGATGTCACCTTTCCAAAAAGTCAGTTTGTCAAATTTCTGCCCTACTAGAGCTGCCCCGGTAAGTGCTGCTATTGTGAGGTGGAAAAGTCTAGGAGCCACAACAGCTCAGCCGCGAAGTGAAAGGCCACACAAGCTCACAGAATGGGACCGCCGGGTGCTGAAGCGCGTAAAAACGGGTCTGCCCTCGGTTGCAACACTCACTACCGAGTTCCAAACTGCCTCTAGAAGCAACGTCAGCACAATAACTGTTCGGCGGGAGCTTCATGAAATGTGTTTCCATGACCGAGCAGCCGCACACAAGCCTAAGATCACCATGCGCAATGCCAAGCATCAGCTGGAGTGGTGTAAATCTCGGCGCCATTGGAAGATTCTGCACTTCCAACTTTGTGGCAACAGTTTGGGGAAGGTCCTTTCCAGCTTCAGCATGACAACACCCCTGTGCACAAAGCGAGGTCCATACTGAAATGGTTTGTCGAGATCGGCGTGGAAGAACTTGGACTGGCCTGCACAGAGCCCTGACCTCAACCCCATCGAACACCTTTGGGCTGAATTGGAACACCGACTGCAAGCCAGGCCTAATCGCCCAACATCAGTGCCCGATCTCACTAATGCTCTTGTGGCATTAGTACCACATGAGGGAGGAGGATGTCTTCCCTGTAACGCACAGCATTGAGATTGCCTGCAATGACAACAAGCTCAGTCCGATGATGCTGTGACACACCTCCAAATCGATCCCTCTCCAGAGTACAGGCCTCGGTGTAACGCTCATTCCTTCGATGATAAACCGAATCGGACCATCACCTCTGGTGAGACAAAACCGCGACTCATCAGTGAAGAGCACTTTTTGCCAGTCCTATCTGGTCCAGCGACGGTGGGTGTGTGCCCATAGGCGACGTTGTTACCGGTGATGTCTGGTGAAGACCTGCCTTACAACAGGCCTACAAGCACTCAGTCCAGCCTCTCTCAGCCCATTTAAGGACAGTCTGAGCACTGATGGAGGGATTGTGCGTTCCTGGTGTAACTTGGGCAGTTGTTGTTGCCATCCTGTACCTGTCCCGCAGGTGTGATGTTCGGATGTACAGATCATGTGCAGGTGTTACACGTGGTCTGCCACTGCGAGGACGATCAGCTGTCTGTCCTGTCTCCCTGTAGCGCTGTCTTAGGCATCTCACAGTACAGATATTGCAATTTATTGCCATGGCCACATCTGCAGTCCTCATGCCTCCTTGCAGCATGCCTAAGGCACGTTCACGCAGATGAGCAAGGACCCTGGGCATCTTTCTTTTGGTGTTTTCCAGAGTCAGTAGAAAGGCCTCTTTAGTGTCCTAAGTTTCCATAACTGTGACCTTAATTGCCTACCGTCTGTAAGCGGTTAGTGTCTTAACGACCGCTCCACAGGTGCATGTTCATTAATTGCTTATGGTTCATTGATCAAGCATTGGAAACAGTATTTACAATGATCTCTGAAGTCATTTGGATTTTTACGAATGATCTTTTTGAAAGACAGGGTCCTGAAAAAGGGCAGTTTCTTTTCTTGCCGAGTTTACTTTTGTTAATGTAGTGTATTTTACAGCATCAAATGGCAGTAGTTTAACTTCTTATATTTAAAAAGCCATTTCAAAACAATGTGAGAAAATGTGGGTAATTTCTAAAACAAAATATCTAAGATAAGAAATGTTGTCTAAGGGAGAATTCTGGAGCAAACTTAACGGTTCCTTATGGCACAGCAGTTGAGATGAACAAACTACTCTTGCTGTGTGCCGTTTACCTGAGGACCAACGAGTGCTCTGCTCTCTGCCCGTTCTCAGTGGGCTTCAGCTTATACGCCCCACTCCCATCATGACTCACAAGGTGCTCCTGCAAGGGGACAATGGCACCACTGTCAGTTCACCACAATAGTGACTGGGAGACAAAGCTTGTACGTTTGAGAGTGTACATCAATATTGTCTCAGAAGAAAAGCTTTCAAGCTGCACTTGTTGGGCTCGGTTGTGTTTCACTCTTTCATATTTTATAAGTGGGATAGCAGTAGCAGTGACATTAGCCCAGGGCTCCTTCAGCCCTGCCCCTGTTCACATTGCCGTTTTAAAGATCAAAGCAGGATGTGTGTGTGTGTGTGTGTGTGTGTGTGTGTGTGTGTGTGAGCGCATATATATTTTTCTCCCTCTCCATCTCTGTGCCGCTCTGTCTCTCTCACCAGGGCTATCTGGCGGGTCCTCTTGCCGATCTCCCTCTCCACATGGTGGAGCTCCAGGCTCAGCTGTTGGCTGGAGACGCTCCCTGACGACCACTCCTCCGGGCTGGGATGGTCCGCCTGGGCCGTCTGCTTGTTGATCTGCTGATTGACCTGCTGGAGCTCCATCGTCAGCTGCTCCCTCTCCTTGACTGGCCGTTCACTGAGGTGGGCCTGAGGGGGCTGGCTGTACCCGGCAGCACCCCACCCTGCAGGGGGACAACAAGAGCCAGTCAGACTCTGCGAAATGCAGCGAACAGAGCAAAACCCAAAAGGTGTGCGAGTTCTCCCTGTACCTGTTGCAGCGCTGTGTTTGGGGCCATTGGTCCCCTGTGAGAGGGTCATGGCCTGCCCTGGCCCGGCAGTCAAGTAGCCCGTCTTGGGGGTGCGGGAGATCACCCCGAAGCGTGACACGGTGGGCAGAGAGCCGAAGGGGATGATAGGGTCGTCATCTCTGGCCTCGGCAGCCTTGCGCCTGCCTTCCACACCTTTCCCCTCAGCGTTCTACAACACCCATAGAGGCCACAACCAGTGGAATTAGTTATACACTGCTCAAAAAAATAAAGGGAACACTTAAACAACACAATGTAACTCCAAGTCAATCACACTTCTGTGAAATCAAACTGTCCACTTAGGAAGCAACACTGATTGACAATACATTTCACATGCTGTTGTGCAAATGGAATAGACAAAAGGTGGAAATTATAGGCAATTAGCAAGACACCCCCCAAAACAGGAGTGATTCTGCAGGTGGTGACCACAGACCACTTGGCTTCTATTGGCTTCTATTGGCTTCTGGTGACCTTTGATTAGTACACAAGGTGCAAGTAACCTTTAATCAGTCAACAAGGTGTAAAAGGAAAAAAAGCTATAGAATAGTTAACATCTGTCAAAGAAGAAAAAAGACAAACAGATGTTTGACCTATTGCAAGACAATGAGCTTTGGAACATGTTTTGAGCTTTAGATATCAGATTTGGTATGTTAAAAAGCAGTCAAGCTTTTCAAACAAACAGGACATTGAATGGGATTAGATAATGATTAATGACACTCACCATCCTCTCCATACTGTCTCTGGACTTCCCCTCCTTGCTGCCAATGTAGGAGCCGATAGTGTCACATGACCAAGGAGAGTACTGGCTAGCGTAGTCTGGCTCGCGGTACTTTGAAAACGCTTGTGAGTTTTCCAAGTACTGCTGTTGCTGTGACACAAACACAGTATTTTTAAAATCGACCTATTCTTTGAAGTAACTAACTGCGGTGACAGCACCTGGTGCTACCACTGAATATAACCACAGACACCAGCCGAGAGTTCCCTCTTACCTCCTGTGTGTAGTTGGACTCGTAGTGGTGTGGCAGAGTAGGCGAGGGGGCGAAGGGTGGGGGAGTGACCTGCTTCCCGTCTTCCAGCTGGGCCATGATCTCCTGGCGTCGGCGGTGCAAGTAGTCCAGACTGGGAGTGGGCTGGGGCCGGTTGTAAGACTCCTGTACAACAGGACATGTGAACACCTTTACTGTAGCGCACTTTTGCAGTGATGGAAATACATTTTTGAAGTGGATTTATCCTGAACACTTATTTTGATTAGCTGAATAAGGTCATTTACTCAATCTGAGTATGGCTGATGACTGAACTACTAAAAAGTAATTGCATAAGTGGCATAGTAATGTATACTGTCCTTTAGCAGCGCCTCGTACTGCAGACCTGTTCTTACCCTGGGGGTGTAGGGCCTCATGTGGCTGGGGTGGGGGCCAGAAGGGTGGTAACCCTCAGGAAGGTATCTTTCTCTGGAGGCCTCGTCCGCAGGCATGGAGGGGTCCTCCCGGTGGGGATAGGAGTGTGGTGGTGGAGGGGGGTAGGCGGGGTGTCGACGGCCGTCATAATGCGGAGGAGGCGCAAACCCTTGGGGGTTGGCATTGGAGAAGTGGGAACTCGAGGGCTGAGGGGGACACTGGCGCTCCTGGGGGTAGGTGCCGGGGTAGGGGGGCAAGGCCGGGTCGTTGGTGGGAGGGGGGTTCCGGACGTAGCGAGGCTGGGGTGGGTACTGAGAGGGCTGGTAGGGGTAGGGGGGGTTACCTGACAGGACACAGAAAATTGACAACATGATTGGTGTTAGATAAGCACAATGAAACCACACGACTGGGAGATATACAAGTCCAATTGCTCCCAGAGAGAAACTGTTTTTAAATCAGCTGATGAGTCATAAGCTCGAGATACATAGATATATACAACAACAAAGAAGAAAAGGAAATCACAGAAAAAAAGTATAGTTTGTGCTGCCTTACCTGGGGCGTTCTGGGAGGCCTCATACTGCAGGGCTGATGGAGGTGCCCTGGGCTCAGGAGGGTAGAAGAGTTCTCCCTGCTGAGGGGGGTACATGGAGGGCCTCCTGGGCATCTGCTTGTGCATGGCCAGGTGGTCCACTGCCATCCTGGGGTGGGCCATGGCCCGATTGGGCACAGGGTCCAGTCTGAGAAAGACAAATGATTTCAGTGTGTGTGTGTGTGTGTGTGTGTGTGTGTGTGTGTGTGTGTGTGTGTGTGTGTGTGTGACAGATGCTGTGTATGTCCATCTACTCACAAGTCTGGAGGAGAGCTGGGGGCACTGAGGCTTCCCTGGGACTGGGGCTTCCGCATCATGGGCTCGTAGGAGGGGTCGGCACCGCGGGAGATGAGCTGGGGCAGGGCGGAGCCTGTGACCGACGCCACCATGCCATTCGTCAAGCCCTTATGTGCCAGCCCCTCCAGCATCCCCACCTCCTCGGGCAATAGGCCAACCTCGTTCAGCTGCGTCAAGGATAGGCTGAGGGGCCGGCGGGCAGCCAGACGCTTGTTCATCTTTCGGTACCTTCAGAAAGAAGGAGAATGACATGGTTAGTGAAAGAGGTTTCAACACCTGTGTCTGGCCTAATGATTGCTGTCACACTAGCAGTGCTGAATTGAACTTTCCACCAAACATCAATACATAATTTACCGTTAAGTAAAATGTGGATTCTACCCAATGATCCCCCATTGGGAGTGTCTCAGGGTGTGCATTGTACTCACTTCTCTAGCTCGTCCTGAGAGTGAGCGAAGGTGCAGCTGGTTCCTCGAGGACAGCCCCCCTTCTGCTTCATGTCCCGACACATGTACGTCTTGTATTTACTGTGCTGGGGTGGCTGGGGAGGGGGGACACCACAGGCCACGTTAAAATTGACGAGCCAAAATATGTTGTTATCGTTACTGTTATGGTCATAAACGCACAGACAACCATAGACTGCCATTACTAGGATCATTCCAAAGTCAAACATGGCTCATGTTCATCAGGCAGAAAAATGACGTTTCATGCCCTAATGAACATGACCCTACCTATAATTTCAGACCTGTTCTATTGATTTAGATCTTATTTTGAGGTATGCGTTTCTAGATTCACACCTGTTGTGGGTCACTCCCCTTCTTGCTGTGGTTCTGGATGAAGTCCACCAGGCCGTGTACCACAGTCTTCACTGCCACCAAGCCCGTGTCCAGCAGCTCCCACGTGGGGGGAGGGGAGTCTAAGATGGAGGACAAGACGAGGTTTTTTTCAGTTAGATGCGTTATACTTGGAAGAGCACTGGGGACAGGGTCTCACAGGCACTGTGAATGTACGGCACAGTGTTGCTTACATTTAAAAAAGCATTTCAATTTGGGTTTCTTTTACTGATCTGAAAAGGTCACTCCACAAAAAACTTACTCCACATTTTTAAAGTGATAGTGTTGATGGCTTCTCACACTGCTGAGCCAAATCAAGCTGTACTGAGCTGACAATAAAATAGAGCCAGCACAGTTCGGTCTGGGTCGGCACAATACTGTAAAAAGGGTAGTGGTGTGATGTAAAATGGAGCAACCTGGACTTGGGTCGATGTTGGCTAGCAGCTCCAGGTGTGGTCGCAGGCGGTTCAGGTTGGCCGGGTCACCTGTCCTCTGCAGGGCGATGGTCAGCTCCTGAACACTCTGAGCAAACGACGCTGGCGTCTGCAACTGACACACACACACACAAAATCCCTGTTCAATTTACGGCAACACCACTACGGCTAGGCCAACAGTCATGTTATAGCAAAATATGTGGTCCATCACATAAAAACACACACTTCCTACACACCTTGTCAATGATGGACTGCATGTGGGACTTGTGCGACTGGTCCCCGTAGAGCAGGGAAGACCACTGGTCAGGGGCGATGCGGAGGCCCCCCTCCATTGCGATCTGGACGATCTGGGAGTCGTGTTCGCGCCGCAGCGCCTCGTACGTCCAGAAGTCCTCCTTCAACTGCATCAGGGACGAGTCCTCATCACGCTTGGTCACCTGAATACACGGGATGACAGACAAGACAGAATCAGGGCAGATACATCTGGGTTGTGCTTATTAGACTGACTACACGGATAGGAAGAAAATGCACTGAAAGGGACTGGGAGGAGGGCCTACCTCCCATTTTCTGTCTTTTTTTTTTACCTTTTCAGTTGCGTGCCCTAAAGCAGTAGGCTCTAAAGGAGCTGCACCGCATGGCCTATGCTGGTCTTACAATCATGTAATAAAAATTAACAATTTGGTGGGTTCTTATATTTGTTCATTAATACGCATGTGTGAATTGAAAATGTTTTTTGTTTTTTTGCATATCCCAACTCTCCCCGAGACACCGCCAGTCAGATCACGGCCATGTGTATGTTTGCATTGGTGTACAGTACAAGTCAAAAGTTTGGACACACATACTCATTCCAGGGTTTCTTTATTTTTACTATTTTCTACATTGTAGAATAATAGTGAAGCCATCAAAACTGTGAAATAACACATGGAATCATGTAGTAACCAAAAAAGTGTTAAACAAAATATATTTTATATTACAGATTCTTCAAAGTAGCCACCCTTTGCCTTGACAGCTTTGCATACTCTTGGCATTCTCTCAACCAGCTTCATGAGGTAGTCACATGGAATGAAACTCAATTAACAGGTGTGCCTTCGTAAAAGTTGATTTGTGGAATTTCTTTCCTTCTTAATGTATTTGAGCCAATCAGTTTGTTGTGTTGTTGTGTTGTGACAAGGTAGGGGTATACAGAAGTCCATATTATGGCAAGAACAGCTCAAATAAGCAAAGAGAAATGACAGTCCATTACTTTAAGACACAAAGGTCAGTCAATGCGTAAAATGTCAAAGACTTTGAACTGGCTATCATGAGGACCGCCAAAGGAAAGGAATAGCCAGAGTTACTTCTGCCGCAGAGGATAAGTTCATTAGAGTTACCAGCCTCAGAAATTGCAGCCCAAATAAATGCTTCACAGACACATCAACATCAACTGTTCAGAGGAGACTGCGTCGATCAGGTCTTCATGGTCGAATTTCTGCAAAGAAACCACTACTAAAAAGGACACCAATAACAAGAAGAGACCTGCTTGGGTCAAGAAACAATGGACATTAGACCAGTGGAAATTTGTCCTTTGGTCTGATGAGTCCAAATTTTAGATTTTTGATTCCAACCGCCGTGTCTTTGTGAGACACAGAGTAGGTGAACGGATGATTGCCGCATGTGTGGTTCCCACCGTAAAGCATGAAGGAGGATGTGTGATGGTGCTTTGCTTGTGACACTGATTTATTTAGAATTCAAGGCACACTTAATCAGCATGGCTACCACAGCGATACACCATCCCATCATTTGTTTTTCAACAGGACAATGACCCAACACACATCCAGGCTGTGTAAGGGCAATTTGACCAAGGAGAGTAATGGAGTGCTGCATCAGATGACCTGGCCTCCACAATCACCTGACCTCAACCCAATTGAGATGGTTTGGGATGAGTTTGACCGCAGAGTTTAGGAAAATCAGCCAACAAGTCCCCAGCATATGTGGGAACTCCAAGACTGTTGGAAAAGCATTCCAGGTGAAGCTGGTTGAATGCCAAGAGTGTGCAAAGCTGTCATCAAGGTCAAGGGTGGCTACTAAGAATCTCAAATATATTTTCATTTGTTTAACACTTTTTTGGTTACTACATGATTCCATGTGTTATTTCCTACTTTTGATGTCTTCACTATTATTCTACAATGTAGAAAATAGTAAAAATAAAGAAAAACCCTTGAATGAGTAGATGTGTCCAAACGTTTGACTGGTACTGTATGTTTGTAGGCAGTGGTGTAAAGTACTTAAGTTGTTTTTTGTGGTTGCTTAACTTTTTTGGCAACTTTTACTTCACTACATTCCTAAAGAAAATAAATGTCCTTTTTACTCGTTACATTTTGACAAGAAAATGGTCTAATTCACGCACTTATCATGAGAACATCCCTGGTCATCCCTACTGCCTCTGACCTGGCAGACTCACTAAACACAAATGCTTAGTTTGTAAATGAGTGTTGTAGTATGCCCCTGACTATCTGTAAAAAAAAAAAAAAAAAAAAAAAGTTAAAAAAATGGTGTGGTCTGGTTTGCTTTGATACTTAAGTATATTTAAAACCAAATACTTTTAGACTTTTACCTAAGTAGTATTTTACTGTGACTTTCACTTGAGTCATTTTCTGTAAAGGTATCTTTACTGAAGTATGACAATTGAGTACTTTTTATACCACCATTTGTAGGTTGTGTCAGACCTACCTTGAAGCAGGAGGCCCTGTAGAGGAGCTGCACCACGTGGCCTATGCTGGTCTTGGAGGCCTGGGGGAAGCGTGGCTCTAACCTCTGAACCACAAACAGCACCAGGACCTTCCTGGATAGAGCGGAGCCGTCCTCCAGAGCCAAAAGCACCAGCTTCAGAGCCTCCTCCTGCATCGCTACAACAGACAGCTCAACATATGCTTACCATTTTTCCTCAGATGATATTCATTGACATGTCATTTGGGCCCAGACTTTATATTTTATGTTCAAATAAAATGTGCCTAATTTGCATAAATACATTGGGTGTATTTGCATATATAAAACTATTAACATAACAGGGTGGGACTGGGCTCCAACCACCAAAAACTTGCTGTCTACATCTACCTGCAGTCAAATGCGCTGTTGCATAAAACAAGTGTCAATAGCAGGATACTCTCAGATTAAAAATCAACATGCTCAGCTCTAGATTATATATAAAGTGTACACACACTTCACATTATAGTTGAGAAGACATAATATCACTATAATCCAAGTTTTCGGAAGTTGCTTTCATTTCAGAGCATCTAATTTGTAAGCATTTCAACTATTAAATTATATATTTTTCTCAATTCCACAAAAAATGAACACCCATCAAAATTAAGTTATCCTATTTGTTGTGATGTAAGTGTCGAGACAATGCTTTAAATCCCCAACCAAGCTTGTGCATTGTTAAAGACAAAACCGAAAGACAATGTATTCCTTTGATCCCTGTTCATCCATTACCGGAGTGTGTATGACAGGTCATTACAAACATTTCAGTGGTCGTAACATTAACGGGGAAAAAAGAACAGGCAGAAGCAAGAGTACGAAAGAGTCACAGGAGTAAAATGAAAGCAAATCAATCCAGCGAGATTTAAGTGACAAATGGATTTTGCACCCATCAAAACACAGAAACAAAAAAATGGCTGAGAGACAGAACGTCAGGGGCACTTCGCTATTGTATACGTGTTACCTGGGCCGAGAAACTGGCAGCCCCTTGCCCTGACTGCAGCCCACAGGTTGGAGGAGAGCTGCTGGGGGTTCTGGTGCTGCAGAATGAGCTCAGTGACGGTGCGCTCCCCCAGAGACCTGGCCGCCCGCGTGGCCCTCACCCGGCCCTCCTCCTCCACCAGCTGACAGTGCACCAGGGTCACCAGCTTCCTCTGCATGGGCCGACTCAGAGAACTCTGGGCGCTGCTGGTGCTCAACCCCACACCTGGAGGAGAGGATGAAGTGTGAGAGAGGCTTATTCATAGCAACTTACAACCAGTGTGAACATTAAGGAGGAAATTGTGGAACAGCAAAACACGAGTATCAAAGCAAATGGATAAGGAGGAGAGGAAAAGGAAAGATGAGGGTGAGAGAGAAAAAGCACCATTCAAGATGAGGGAGAGAACCATTCAAGATGAGGGAGAGAACCATTCAAGATGAGGGAGAGAGAGAAAGCACCATTCAAGATGATGCCTGATAAAGCAAGAAGACAATGAGTGCACTAGACTAGAATGAGGATTGTGAGTGGATAAAAAAGGGGGAGTGGTTGAAACTGTTGCTATTAAATATGATATGTTCAGCAATTAATAGAGGCTTGTCCCACAATTCATGAGCAATGGTTGTGACTGTCAGCAGGATGAGGTGGTGTCTGACTGACCTCTGCTGTTGCTCAGGGGTTTCAGGTACTGAGCCAGCTCCTCCACACACTCACTGGCTTCCTCATAGTGGGCTATGTCCTCTGCCCCTGTCACCAAGGTGGTAGACTGCCGTTTGGGCACCTGGGGAGAGAAAAGAGACACAAAGGTCACAACACACACGTTGAAATGCAGGTTACGTTTACAGTGTGTGTGTGTGCAAAAAGAGAGAAACAAATACTTAGATCTATAGCTAGAGGACTCCTGATATCTTCAGGAGTGATAAGTATAATTTTAGTCTTAATCTGTTGCTGTCTAGTAGTCTTTGCTATCTAGGGCCATCTACTTTAAGTGCTGTATGTCTTCCCAGTTGCCTACTTGGTGTGTGAACTGCTGACTGCTCATAACTTGCAGATGATTGTTGACACATCAACCAGGATTAAGGGACAGGGCAATTTGTGACTCTTGAGGTTTTGGTAATCAGTGTCAGCAGCGGTCTCATTGTCAAAACGAAGACCGTTGCCAAAACAAAGACTGTTCTGCAGATTTATTGGAGGAAGGAAAGAGAAGAGGGCTTCACTCCACTCTCACTTGAGTATCTTACCTCAGATTCTCATTTTGTAGCTTTGGCGACTGTGTGCGCGCGTGTGTGTTTTCTATCCCAGTTCCCTCCTCTCCCTGTAGGCATTAGACAGCCCCCACCCCTTGGCTGCAACCCTTCTAATTTAATATACCCTGCACGCACAACCCATGTGGAATCCTGCACTCCGGCAGCATTCTACTGTCAAGAACGCCAAGTTTCTCACCCTATGCTGCCCTTCAGTCCATTGACTTTTTGGCCCTGACGAAGACATGGATCACCCCAGAGAATACTGCTTCCACAGCTGCTCCCTCTGGGGCTGCGTGCTACACCACTGCTTATAAGTTAGGTATAATTATAAGAAATCTAAGATGTCAAATTATATCCAGCTCAGAGCTCCAGCTATGCATTTGGTTTGCTAACTAAGTGGCTAGGCGTCAAAAATCAAGCCTCTTGGTTACAGCATTCAATCCTCTCCTGGATCAAGATTCTTGTTGCCTAAATAGTTTTGGGCTTAAATTATTTTATTTTTTTAAATTATGTGCACATCCGTTAATACTGTATACCCCGGTATGGAACAGAAACCGTACGAAAATGTGGATATCACCCAACCCTATCGCCCACCAGGTACCCTTTTGAGAGTTCCTCAATGTGCTTGACACCTTGATAATCTAACTTTCTGACGATGGCTCACTGCTCTTCATACTTGGCAACTTCCAACCTCCTGACATATGCCTTTGATTAATTTCTCTCCAACTCTTTCTTTGCCCCTGGATCTCACCCTTTCCCAGTCCCCTCCCACTCACAAGGCAAGCAATACGCTTGACCTCATCTTTACTAGAGGCTGTTCGCCTAATCTCATGGCAACCCCCTCCCTCTCCTCCAACCCTAGCCCTCAGCCCCTACCCAGATGGTCATGCACCATATCTCCACTCCTCTCCTCTTCTATCCCATCATCTGCTAAATCCTTCTCCCGCATGTCTCCTGATTCTGCCTCGCCGACCCTACCATCTTCCCTTTCAGCACCCTATGACTCGCAATCTCCCCTTTCCTCCCGGCCAGCTCGGCCCTCCTCTACTGCTCCATGGTGACTCACTGCAAGCTTACAGAACAGAGCTGTGGGTAGCTGAGCGAAAATGGAGGAAAATTAAACTTCCGGAGGACCCATCATCCTTTCACTCCCTCCTCCCTACCTTATATTCCTCTGTATCCGCTACTGAAGCACCTTTATCACAAAATGTCAAGCATCTGCCTCTAACCCTAGGAAACCATTTTTCACCATCGCCCCCAATCATCCACCCCCTCCCACTCCCTGCGAACGACTGTCAGCCGCTTTGAAAAATCCTGCGACTAGTGAGGTCTGGCCGCCCGACAACCTGCCCGCTCGACCCCATCACCTCCTTCACACCATCTCTGGAGACCTTCTCCCATTCTTCACTTCCCTCATCACCGACGTCAAAAACAGGACGGTATCACTTCTTGCTTTTCTTTCCAAAACACTTGTGCGCACCGTCTGACCAGCTCTCTCGCCATCTCTCTCAAAACGATATTCTTGACCCTAACCAGTCAGGCTTCAAGATGGGTCACTCAACCGAGATCGTTCTTCTCTTTGTCACGGAGGCTCTCCGCAGTGCCAAAACGGACTCTCTCTGTTCTCATCCTCCTAGATCTATCTGCTGCCTTTGACACCGTGAACCATCAGAACCTCCTCTTCACCCTCTCAGGGCTGGGCGTCTCAAGCACTACACACTCTTGGATTGCATCCTACCTGGCAGGCCGCTCCTACCAGGTGACATGGAGAGGATCTGTGTCTGCACCACATACGCTCACTACTGGTGTCCCTCAGGGCTCGGTTCTAGACCCTCTCCTTTTCATGCTATTACACAAAGTCACTCTGTTGCATCATATCCTCACATGGTCTCTTCTATCATTGGTATGTGGATTGCCCTCAACTACTTTTATCCTTCCCTCTCCTTCTGACACCCAGGTGGTGACATGCATCTCCACTTGCCTGGCAGATATCTCAGCTTGGATGTCGGTTCACCACCTCAAGCGCAACGTTGACACGACGGAGCACCTCTTCATTCCGGGGAAGGCCTGCCCGCTCCAAGACCTCTCAATCACAGTTGACACCTCCACGGTGTCTCCCTCACAGAGTGCAAAGAACCTTGGTGTGACCCTGGATAACGCCCTATCATTCTCTAAAAAACATCAAAGCAACGACTCGCTCCTTCAGGTTCATGCTCTACAACATCCATAGAGTACGGCCCTAACGCACATAGGAAGCGCTGCAGGTCCTAATCCAGGCACTTGTCCTCTCCCGTCTGGATTACTGCAACTCACTGTTGGCTGGGCTCCCCTGAAAATGATCCAAAATGCTGCAGCCCGCCTGTTGTTCAACCTTCCCAAATTCCCTCCTCCATAGACTCCACAGGCTTACAGTCGAAGCTCGGATCCACTACAAGGCCATGGTACATGCCTACGGAGCAGCAAGAGGAACTGCCACTCCCTACCTTAAGGTTCTGCTCAAACCCTACACTTCAACCCAAGTAGTCTGTTCAGCCACCTCTGGTCTCTTGGCCCCCACCACTACGGGAGGGAAGATCCCACTCAGCCCCAGCTCTTCTCTGTCCTGGCACCTCAATGGTGAAACCAGCTTCCCCCTGAAGCTAGGGCAGCAGAGTCCCTGTCCATCTTCTGAACACATCTGAAATATCCCAAATGGGGAATATAGTGTGATGGTTCAGAACGCTCCTTAAACAATCCATAAGAGAAGCACAATCCTGAAAATGGTCTCCACAAACATCTGACACATGATCGAATGAACTGTCTATTGCAACCTGACAAACAAGTGTAAATGCCCCCCCCCCCCCCTCACAGAAGTGTGGGGATGGGATAGTATCTAGTAAAACTAAAGGCATGCTCTTCAACGAATTGCTGCCGTACCCTCTCACCTGACTAGCATCACTACTCTGGACGTTTCTGACCTAGAATATGTGGACAACTATAAATACCTAGGTGTCTGGTTAGACTGTAAACTCTCCTTCACTCATGCTGCCAAACATACCCTCATAAAACTGACCATCCTACCGATCCTCGACTTCGGCGATGTCATTTACAAAATAGCCCCCCAACACTCTAAGAAGCAAACTGGATGTAGTCTATCACAGTGCCATCCGTCTTGTCACCAAAGCCCCATATACTACCCACCACTGCGACCTGTATGCTCTCGTTGGCTGGCCCTCACTACATATTCGTCGCCAAACCCACTGGCTCCATGTCATCTATAAGTCTTTGATAGGTAAAGCCCCATCTTATCTCAGCTCACCATAGCAACACCCACCCGTAGCACGCGCTCCAGCAGGTATATTTCACTGGTCATCCCCAAAGCCAACACTTCCTTTGGCCGCCTTTCCTTCAAGTTCTCTGCTGCCAACGACTGGAACGAATTGCAAAAATCACTGACGCCTTATATTGCCCTCTCTAACTTTAAGCATAGGCTGTCAGAGCAGCTTACCGATCAGTGTACCTGTACACAGCCAATCTGTAAATAGCACACCCAACTACCGCATCTCTATATTGTTACTTACCTTATTTTGCACCCCAGTATCTCTACTTGCACATCTGCATATCTATCACTCCAGTGTTAATGCGAAATTGTAATTATTTCACCACTATGGCCTATTTATTGCCTACCCCCCTACATTTGCGCACACACTGTACATAGATTTTTAATTTCCCCCCCTAATTGTGTTATTGACTGTACGTTTGTGTGTAACTCCGTGTTGTTTTTGTTGCACTACTTTGCTTTATCTTGGTGAGGTCACAGTTGTAAATGAGAACTTGTTCTCAACTGGTCTACCTGGTTAAATAAAGGTGAAATAAAAAATAAAAAAATAAACTTATTTTTTTTTTAAATCTGCAGGGTTCTTCTAAGACTTTGGTATCAACAGAAGATTTGTACGCCAAAGGATTGAGATATTGCCCCAAGAGTCTATCCAGATTGCCTGGCATTCATATCCAATGGGGGTGCATTGTAGCCTCGTCCGAGATATGTGTGGGCGTGACCATAAGAGTTGGTCAGACAGTACAAACAGATCTAGGACTCAGCGTACTGTGCCATCATTTCCCAAAAGCCAGAGTAGAGAACAAGCCATCCAAAACAGGAAGTCATTTACATCCAGTATCTTTTGAACCACTTGACAGGGACAGATCTAGTTTCCCTTTTCCTCATATCAGAGAACTAAATGGCCCTCTTGTATGTGTCGTGAGAACACACAAATAGATGTGAAACGTGTGCGTACACACACTAAAACAAATACACAGGCAGTATCACACGGTCAGTGGTGAACTAGAACAAGTTGTAGTCTTCCCCTTTCATGTGCTTGTGGATGAAACTGCAATAGTTCGCAGAGAAATCAAATGCAGACCTTTGTGAGCTCCTTTTCAAAGGCTGTTTGTTTGGGATTATGGAGGCAAAAATAACACCAGCCAAATGCTGGTAGATTTTGGCATTGGCTGGGAAATGTCTAAGCCTACCAGCCATATTGGCAGATGGTCACACAGAGAATTTGGGACCTTTAAAAAATATTTAAAAAATCCAAGCCCACATGCAAAAAAAACATTGAGTTTGTGTGGGTCACCACCTGGAAGTGGTGAAAGCAGGGTGGGGTACAGCATAGGTTCAATATTTGCTTCAAACAATAGAGAGATGAAGACCACTGACACAGGTCTAGAACACACTGAAATCCACTTAGCCCAAAGGCCGGGAGATGGCAATATTGAGTCGTTTCCATCTTACCGACAAACGCATTGTATGCAGCCGGCAATACACTCGTATCCCCTGTGGACCGGTTCATACCTAAAAGATTCTCCATTCAGGCTGCAAAGCCATTGACTTCCCGGTTAACTAGATTTAAAAAATGTCAAGAAAGCGCGGCGGCGGGGGAGTATACATACTTTCTTTATGAAACACAATTTTCCACAACCATGCTGAAGTGGCTAATGCCTAGAAATGCTAGTCCCGGAAGTTGCGTATCGCGTTCTGCCAATCAGGTTGCAGCAGTCTGTTGTTTACCCCTGACTGAAAGCAGGGCACAATATCAGGAAGTTGCATTAGCCACTATCATGGCGGTGGAAAATGGTGCTTTTCACTGAGGAGTGGCTTCCGTCTGGCCACTCCCCCATAAAGGCCTGATTGGTGGAGTGCTACAGAGATGGGAGAACCATCCAGAAGGACAACCATCTCCACAAAGGAACTCTGGAGCTTTGTCAGAGTGACCATCGGGTTTTTGGTCACCACCCTGACCAAGGCCCTTCTCCCCCGATTGCTCAGTTTAGACCGGCGGCCAGTTCTAGGAAGAGTCTTGGTGGTTCCAAACTTCCATTGAAGAACTGTGTTCTTGGGGACCTTCAATGCTGCATAAATGTTTTGGTACCCTTCCCCAGATCTGTGCCTCGACACAATCCTGTCTCTGAGCTCTACGGACAATTCCTTTGACCTCATGGCTTGGATTTTATTCTGACATGCACTGTCAACTGTGGGACCTTACATACACAGGTGTGTGCCTTTCCAAATCATGTCCAATCAATTGAATTTACAACAGCTGGACTCCAATCAAGTTGTAGAAACATCTCAAGGATGAGAAATGGAAACAGGATGCACCTGAGCTCAATTTCAAGTCTCATAGCAAAGGGTCTGAATAATTATGTAAATAAAGTAGTTTTTTTATGTTTAATACATTTCCTAAAAGTTATAAAAACCTGTTTTCACTTTGTCATTATGGGGTATTATGTGTAGATTGAAGGAAAACATTCTAAATCAATTTTAGAATAAGGCTTCTACACCTGCATTACTAGCTGTTTGGGGTTTTAGGCTGGGTTTCTGTACAGCACTTCGAGATATTAGCTGATGTACGAAGGGCTATATAAAATAAACTTGATTGATTGATTGGCTGTAACGTAATAAAATGTGATGAAAGTCAAGGGGTCTGAATATTTTCTGAATGCACTGTATTATCTCAACTACCTCCTAACCCTGCACATTGACTCGGTACCCCTTGTGTATATAGCCTTGTTATTGTTATTTGTGTTACTATTCTTATTTGCTAATTTTCTTACTTTTTTAAACTGCATTGTTGGGAAAGTGCTTGTAAGTATTTCACAGTAAAATATACACCCGTTGTATAGCGTCTCACCTGAGTAGTACCAACCTAGCTTAACCTAGCGTCTCTCACCTGTCCTCCCACCAGCTGCAGCAGGGCTGTGTTGACTGGCAGCAACTCAATGTCGGTGGCGATAGCCGTCTGGTCGAAGGGGCAGGCCTTGCGATGCAGCTTGTTCAGGCACATCTTGCAGACGGTGTGGCCGCAGCCCAGGCTGATGGGCTTGCGGAGGCTCTCCTCGAACAGCTGGGTGCAGATGGGACACAGCAGGAATTCCGTCCATTGCGGCGCTTGCACAGGCATCGTCACCCACGGAGGTCTCTGGGGGAAGCACTGTAGATTCGACGGACGCTTTCTTTTTCAAAGATCCTAAAGCGTGTTGTCGCGTGGGGTTTGTTTTCTTTTCGAAAAAACAGAGTGATGGAAAAGATCTGACAGATTCCACTGTAATAAAATAAAACTATTCCGAACATCAATTTTCATCTAAATGTTCAGACATTATGAACACTCAGTATGTGGTATGACCTGAAAGACAAAGTGAAAACAGAACAGTAAGCATTTCAACTGCATACCCCAAACGGGAAACAGATTAAACATGTGGGAAGAAAAAACATCAACATTTGCCTAACTACCCAACGATGTTCTAAACTTGATTCACCTGGCTGCCCTTCCAGTAAAAGGACAACCAGCAGGATGTCAATAAACGGCCCGATTTGTCTTCACACTGGGGTCAGGGAGTGTTGGGGTGTTCCCTGCCCCAGCAGCAGTGTTCATTAAGTGCCAGAAGGCTGATTATTTACTTGTACTGGCTATTTTAGGACCCTCCCTAGTCCAATAACAAGCACTCATCTGAAAATAGGAAGTTTGGGGTTTCAATGGGGAATGACAGCATCTTGTTGCTGCATAAGAACAGGTTACTATAACTGAATGTCCACATTTCAGCTACAGCAAGTGAACCCCTAGGATAGATGTTCAACCTGGCCTCAGGGCAATTCGGAAGATTTGGTATGTAAATCTGTTCGCCTTCATTTAGTATGATACATTACAAATGGAATAACGGTCGTAAAATATCATACGTCTTACCTGGTCGTACAAAAGCATACGGATTGGATGACATAACTTATCATATATCTTGGAGGACGTGTAGTATTATACACTGAGTGTACAAAACATTAGGAACACATCTTTCCATAAGACTGACCAGGTGAAACCAAGAGAAAGCTATGATCCCTTATTGATGTCACTTGTTACATCCACTTCAAAATCAGTGTAGATGAAGGGGAGAAGACAGGTTTAAGAAGAATTTTTAAGCCAAGAGACAAATGAGACATGGATTGTTTATGTGCAAGACAAAATATGTAAGTGTCTTTGAACAGGGTATGGTAGTAGGTGCCAGGCGCACCGGTTTGAGTGTGTCAAGAACTGCAACTCTGCTGGGTTTTTCCACTTTAAACAGTTTCCCCATGTGTATCAAGAATGATCCAACACCCAAAGGACATCCAGCTAACGTGACAGAACTGTGGGAATCATGGAGCCAACATGGTCCAGCATTCTTGTGGAACGCTTGACACCTTGTAGCAGGCCCTGACGAATTGAGGCTGTTCTGAGGGCAAAAGCGGGTGCAAATCAATATTAGGAAGGTGTTCCTAATGTTTTGTACACTCGGGACATTTCTCTGAAATCTGGTTGCGTTGTAACAAAGGAGAATAACAGGGAGAATTTACGTTGGTGGTTAGGAGAACTAAAACGACAAAGGTTAGGAGAATTTAGGTAAAAGGTTAGGAGAATTACATTAAAAGGACAATTCTGCAACTTTTCAACCACCTATTCATTATGCTCTAGCACCAGTCTATATTTATATTTTAAAAATATATTTTATATTTGAGATTCCTCAAATAGCCACCCATTGCCTTGATGACAGCTTTGCACACTCTTGGCATTCTCTCAACTAGCATCACCTGGAATGCTTTTCCAACAGTCTTGAAGGAGTTCCCACATATGCTGAGCACTTGTTGTCTGCTTTTCCTTCACTGTGGTCCAACTCATCCCAAACCATCTCAATTTGGTTGAGGCCGGTGGATTGTGGAGGCCAGGTCATCTGATGCAGCCCTCCATCACTCTCCTTTTTGGTCAAATAGTCTTTACACAGCCTGGAGGTGTGTTGGGTCATTGTCATGTTGAAAAACCAACGATAGTCCCACTAAGCGCAAATCAGAATCGCTGCAGAATGCTGTGGAAGCCACGCTAGTAAAGTGTGCCTTGAATTCTAAATAAATCGGTGTCACCAGCAAAGCACCCCCACACCATAACACCTTCTCCTCCATGCTTTACGGTGGGAAATACACATGCGGAGATCTTCCATTCACCCACACCACATCTCACAAAGACACAGCAGTTGGAACAAAAATCTCCAATTTGGACTCCAGACCAAAGGACAAATTTCCACCGGTCTAATGTCCATTGCTCGGGTTTCTTGTCCCAAGCAAGTCTCTTCTTCTTATTGGTGTCCTTTAGTAGTGGTTTCTTTGCAGCAATTCAACCATGAAGGCCTGATTCAAAAAGTATCCTTTGAACAGTTGATGTTGAGATGTGTCTGTTACTTGAACTCTGAAGCATTTATTTGGGCTGCAATTTCTGAGGCTGGTAACTCTATAATGAACTTATCCTCAGCAGCAGAGGTAACTCTGGGTCTTCCATTCCTGTGGTGGTCCTTATGAAAGCCAGTTTCATCACAGCGCTTGGTTTTTGCGACTGCACTTGAAGAAACGTTCAAAGTTCTTGAAATGTTCCGTATTGACTGACCTTCGTGTCATAAAGTAATGATGGACTCTCATTTTCTTAGCTTATTTGAGCTGTTTTAGCCATAATATGGACTTGGTCTTTTACCAAATAGGGCTATCTTCTGTATACCCCTACCTTGTCACAACACAACTGATTGGCTCAAACGCATTAAGAAGGAAAGAAATTGCACACATTAACTTTTAATAAGGCACACCTGTTAATTGAAATGCATTCCAGGTGACTACCTCATGAAGCTGGTTGAGAGAATGCCAAGCGTGTGCAAAGCTGTCATCAAGACAAAGGGTGGCTATTTGAAGACTCAAAATATATTTATTTGTTTAACACTTGTTTGCTACATGATTCCATATGTTATTTTATAGTTTTGATGTCTTCACTATTATTCTACAATGTAGAAAATAGTAAAAAGAAAAGAAAAAACCTTGAATGAGTAGGTGTTCTAAAACTTTTGACCAGTAGTGTATGTATGTAACTAGTTAAGCAATTTTTTTATCCTGAACTTATTTAGACTTGCCATAAGGGGTTGAATACTTAACTCAAGACATTTCAGCTTTTAATTTTTTATTAAACCTGTAAAATGTCTAAAAACATGATTCCACTTTGACATTATGGGGTACTGTGTGTAGGCCAATGCCTTTGAAAGTTGACATTTCAACTTTCAAATGGTACCACAAAGAAAGGGGATCCACACATCAGAGAATCTTGAGTTGAATTGGAATATTTGTTGTTTTAAATTATACTGACAATCCTCCATAGGAAACCTATTGAAGTCATAGAAATATAGAATAGACATTACCAAGTTGTCATTTGACAGTGGGTGGACCGATGACCATCTTTGTGGTAATAATAAGAAATAAAAATGTCATTTTAAATAGAATTGACAATGGTGTACCAGCTAAATTACAAATGGTCGGAAGGGATAAAAAAAATAAAAATCTGAGTTAATGCGTTTTTAGATAGACGTTAAAAGGTTAAATATTTCAGAACCTTGATTTAAAAACTTTTCACAAGAAATTATCAAAGTTTGACAACCCTGTTTGTAAGCTTTTAAATAATATCAAACTCAACCATTTGTCTTTTCCAATGGCATTCAGATCAAAAAGGACCTTTCGGACCACCACTTCCGTGGCCAAACATGTATGGAAAGTTCTGTTTACATCAAAAAGGAATACGTTCAAAAAGTGAATGCAAATCTATTTAAATTCAAGCACTACATATCAAAGCATAGTGTTTCACATGACTAATATACACAAACCTAATATAGTGTGACTATCATGAAATAACCAAACGAGTCACGCCAATAAATCATTGTGTAATCACACACCAACTATGAAGCATGTCTGAGCCTGTAGTAGACAAAAACAAACATATGCTGCTACATGCTGTCACCTACTAGTCCATGTCTACTCCCTTTTCCTCTAGAAATTAATAGCAAGAACATCTAAGGATGCCAGTACAAAAAGTCTGCTGTGTAGGCCTACCTTACAAAAGTAGTGCTCTCAATAGTGACAAAGCAGTCGGTAATGAACCTTGTTCATGACAATGAACAACACTCACAGCAAAAGGAAATGAACAATATGAAGGAAATGCATCTGGTACGACATGCGTAAACAAACAGATCGCACTAGTACGGTGCTGATTTTCAATGTAGAAGATACTCTCTGATGCTGGTACTGGTTAGCTAGTATGCAGAGCCAGAAACATTATGCTTCCAGTATTGCTACTTTCTCTCCTGCTTTTTTTTGCCTGCACTTATCCTTGTATCTGGTTCAAGATGGACATGTGTAATATTCAAATGATATCTTTGTTTGTGCGCCACCACTACCTCTGCCTTCCCTGTCACTGCTGCATAATTTGCTTGTGGCCAGCATAAAAAAAGCCACACCTGATGTCAACAGCAGGCGTCGACGACCTGGGTGGGGATTCCACAGGCTGAAAATAGCCCGGAGGGGTGGACTGACTGAGTTCCCAATCTGAGTAGGGAAGTAGAATAGCTAACAAGCTAACTGTTTACTTATGAGACAGGAGAAGGAAACACCCCCACATTGGTGCTGAGATGAGTGGGCCAGGCAGCGGGAATGTGATTCCCATAAAGCCTGGGAGAGCCTAAGTGCTGGGAATTGGCTGTAATACGTGTGCTGGAGCAACAGGGGCCTTTCCTCAATCAGTGATTGAGTCTGACAGACTATGATAATCTACACGGAGATGACAATAAATATCCCTGCGTGTTTTTGGGAAGGTTGACAGACAATGCGGTCATTGTGCCTGGAACTGCTATGGTACCACTCACAATGCAGTAGCAGACATGGAAATAATAATTAATTCTTATTTCTATGGTAGCAGAAGACTGTCATTTCCTCCAATGCTTCTGGACAAAACAAAAAATTGACCATGTCCACTGCATGTGATCTAACAAAGGGCTTAATAGATTAGTGAATGTACTGCAGCCTTGTCTATAAAATAAAAATATTTTAACTTAAAATAGGGCAAATGAGGCCAACTTCCACACAAACATTCCAGTGACGTTAATGTAAGATCAGGTACAAAAGTTTGAATTGTGTGGACCTTTGAGGACTTTGTTTTCATCTGATAAGTGTCTGCTAAATTACAAAACTGTAAATGAATGTAATAAGACAGAGGCCCAGTCTCTTAACCAGAGTGACTAACAGTTAGTGCATTCATCTTAAAACAGCTAGGTAGGCCAACTACACCACAGTCATAGTAAGTACATTTTTCCTCAATAAAGTAGCTATCAGCAAAGTCATAGCAAGTAAGCAAAAAATAAATGAGAAAGTGTTAGTTCAGGAAAGGCATTCTTAATTTACAAATGTATGAATACATTTATACCCAACTTCCCCTGACAGTCTGGCTGTGATTGACTAGCCTCGTTATTTTAATTGTTACTTTAGTCTATTTAGTAAATATTTTCTTAACTCCATTTCTTGAACTGCATTGTTGGTTAGTACTGTAAGTAAGCATTTCACGGGTAAGGTCTACTACACCTGTTGTATTCCACGCATGTGACAAATATCATTTGATTTGATAGCCTGGCCTACATACTGTGTGGTTACATTTTACACCCTCTCCCTTTGTACTCACACAATCTTCCATATTCAAAATTCCATGCAAATAATGCTGCTGTGACACTGACAGAGTAATGTTGACTAGCTGTCCATATACTTGTCCTTATATAGCCATTTCACCAAGACAGAAGACTAACTGTTGAACTTTGTGATTTGCTATCCGATTGACTGTTTAATATCCAATGACTCCATGACCGTATCAGTCTCAAATAAAGTTTAGTAAAGCCTAAATCCTAAAGAAAACTGTAGCCACAGCAGACATACACTCATGATACGGATGCAGATGAAAACACTCACAGCTAACATGAGTAAACAATTGTGGTCACCCCACTTGTTTTGGTAAAAAGCTGAGGGATGGGCCTGAAGAAATGTAACCACTCTCAAATTCATAAACAGAGCCCTGACCATGCAAGATATCAACATTATGTTTGAAACATGTTGAGGCTATACAGTGTTTGTGTACATTTACAATGTTTACAAACATTGGAGCAAAACACTTTATATTTTGGGCTCTGGTGAGGTTTGACATTTGAACTAAGCTCATGAGGCATTTATAAAAGTTTTCAAGAATCAAGGGGTATTGATCATTAAAGTATAAGTCAAAAATGGATGTAACAACTGCAGATTTCCTCTTTAACGATGACTCATAACACTAGAAGGAACTGTACCATCCTTACACAACCACTAGTCATAGGCCTAATGATTTCCCTACACTAATCAATCAATTCAATGTAGAATATATGTAATATATTTTACCATTGTATCATCAAAACCACTTCATAGGTTTGCATAACATGTAATGAGCAGTAAAGCATTAGCTATAAGTAACATATGCAGTTGCGTTTGTTGTTTCAATGTTCCCTTGTCATGCTGTTGGGTACATGAATCCAACGTCAACCTGCAAACCAAGTTTGATTGAATATCATGGGGCGCTTCCACAAGCTATATTTTCCACTTTCACAGCAGAATTATTAAATATTGTAAAGTTGTTATTAGGCCTCTGAAACGTATAAGCATCCATAAACATAACAAGCAAACGTATCACTACGAAGTGCAACGTAAGCAATGCTAGCGAGCTAGATGCTAAAGTTAGTTAGTAGTAGCTAACCTGCTAGGCTAATACTTCAAAGTATGCTTAATAGCTAACGTGAGTTTGCTTCGCCCAGCTCGTTGCGTGACGAATCAAACGTTAACCATACTCAAATTGAAAATCAACATTTGTCAAATGCCCTGAACCTAGTTAGCTAGTTATACCGGTTTGTCTAACTAACGTTAGCTACTGGTAATGTGTGCTTTAGCCTAACTATTAGTTACTGTGCTAATTTAGCTAGTCAATACACATTAAGTGGACATTGTTAACATTAGCTAGAATAGCTAGCCAACGTAAGCAAGCTATCATAAATTGACACAGCTAACAAAATAGACCAGTTAGGTAGCTAACGTTAGCTAGTTATCAGAAACAAAAACAATTAGTTAGCTAGCTACATTATTTTTATTTTATAAAGCTAGCTAGCCAGCTACACTTGACGGCTAGCATGGTTAGCTACCTAACATAACAGCTAGCTAGAAAACGTTAGCTGTACATTTGTCGCAAAAATAAAACATGTCGAACATAATCCGACCTTATCTAGTTAGCTAGTCATTTATAATTTCTGTAGAACCACCACCATATACTTACAATTTCCAATTAAATGCCATCAACCTTCAGCTGTTATGATAGCTAATATTGTTGTATTTTGTCGGTCGCCATGTCGACCACGTAGCTGGATCCTGGCAGTGGCAGTAATGAGCTAACTAGGAGGCTAGCTTTTAGCTAGGCTGTGTATGTCACAGCAGCACACTATGCAAAGCTGCAAGCATGACATACAAAAATATCAACACATCGGCAGGTTACTATAATACAATTTCTCAGAAGAAAAGTCTTGCTGGTTTGCTTTACTTTCATTAACATAATTTTTAAATTAGTACATGCATATCACTTTTATTGTACATAATATGCGGTACGCTAATTGGTTTTTAGCAGAGCCATGTATAGTCAGTCCATCCTACTCCCAGTCTCCTGAGGCTTGCTGGTTTGCTTTACTTTAATTTACATAATTTTTAAATTAGCACATGCATATCACTTTTATTGTACATAATATGCGGTACGCTAATTGGTTCTTAGCAGAGCCATGTATAGTCAGTCCATCCCACTCAAAAGTCTCCAGAGACATAACACCATTGAAATAATTTGAATCATGTTGCTTTTGTTGTTTTTGCCATGTACTCCCCACTTTTTCCCACGAATTGGTATTTTGACCAATCACATTAGATCTTTTCACATGTGCTCTTTTTTAGAGCTGAACTGATTGGTCAAACAAAATATCAGAATTTGGCTGCCTGTCTAAACGCAGCAGCAGTTACTTATTATACTAATCAGCATACATTATTAGAATACCACCAAGTTACATAATCGTGGGTTTTTTATATGGCTATATGGTTACTATTTGTAGCCATTAAAAAGGTCTCAGCAGTTCGAGGTGGGAGACACTTTGAAATGTCCATCAAGTAGTCAGTGTAGCGTGATGGTATTTCTTTGCTTGGTACTAATATGTGTAAGCATATCTAACACTACTATTGATCATGGTCAACATTAGTCACTCTGGCATATCTGATGAAGTATACTTTTATTGAACTTGTTTGCTACTGTTGTCACACTTAGTCAACCTTCCTAATGTTGAGTTGCAAAGATCTGTTACTGTAATCTCCTGTCATTGAAACACACACACACACAAAACTAAAGGCCTACTGTTTGAAAAGTTATTTTTGTTTTGAGGGTTAGTGTATTGAACACAGAGAGACCAATGCTCAGCATTCAACACAGTGCCCTCAAAGCTCATCAATAAGCTAAGGACCCTGGGACTTAACACCTCTCTCTGCAACTGTATCCTGGACTTCCTGACGGGCCACCCCCAGGTGGTAAGGGTAGGTAACAACACATCCGCCACGCTGATCCTCAACACAGGGGCCCCTCAGGGGTGCGTGCTCAGTTCCCTCCTGTACTCCCTGTTCACCCACGACTGCATGTCCAGGCACGACTTCAACATCATCATTAAGTTTCCAGATGACACAACAGTGGTAGGCCTTATCACCGACAACGTCAAGACAACCTATAGGGAGGAGGTCAGAGACCTGGCCATGTGGTGCCAGGACAACAACCTCTCCCTCAGTGTGATCGAGACAAAGGAGATGATTGTGGACTATAGGAAAAAGAGGACCGAGCGCGCTCCCATTCTCATCGACGGGGCTACAGTGGAGCAGGTTGAGAGCTTCAAGTTCCTTGGTGTCCACATCACCAACAAACTATCATGGTCCAAGTAAACACAAAGACAGTCATGAAGAGGGTACGACAAAACCTATTCCCCCTCAGGAGACTGAAAAGATTTGGCATGGGTCCTCAGATCCTCAAAAGGTTCTACAGCTGCACCATCGAGAGCATCCTGACTGGTTGCATCACTGCCTGGTATGGCAACTGCTCGGCCTCCGACCGCAGGACACTACAGAGGGTAGTGCGAACGGCCCAGTACATCACTGGGGCCAAGCTTCCTGCCATCCAGGATCTCTATACCAGGCGGTGTCAGAGGAAGGCCCTAAAAATTGTCAAAGACTCCAGCCGCCCAAGTCATAGACTGTTCTCTCTGCTACCGCAAAGAAAGCAGTACCGGAGCGCCAAGTCTAGGTCCAAAAGGCTTCTATCCAAGCCATAAGACTCCTGAACACCTAACCAAATGGCTACCCAGACTATTTGCATTGCCCCCTCCCCTCCCCCTCTTTTACACCGCTGCTACTCTCTGTTGTTATCTATGCATAATCACTTTAATAACTCTACCTACATGTACATATTACCTCAACTAACTGGTGCCCCCGCACATTGACTCTGTACCGGTACCCCCCTGTATATAGTCTCACTATGGTTATTTTACTGCTGCTCTTTAATTACTTGTTACTTTTATTTATTTTTCCTATCCGTATTTCTTTAAACTGCATTGTTGGTTAGGGGCTCGTAAGTAAGGATTTCACTGTAAGGTCTACACTTGTTGTATTTGGCGCATGTGACTAATACAATTTGATTTGATATTCTCAAGAGCAGTGTGTGGGTTCCTTCTTTTTTCTCATCTTATTCAACTGTTACCATGCACCTGCAAAAAAGATAGCTCAGATGTGCGAGTGCCTTTTGAATTTTGAAATTAAGTATATACTAAGGACTCATGCATGTTTTTGAAATGTGTTTTTATTTAACCTTTATTTAACTAATGCATGTGCGCGTATCTATCTATATGTGAGCAGTAGGGGGCATGATTGCACCCCCCAAAAAAACCTGCCTGCAACTAGGTTTCCATCTGCTGAGATTTATATATACACACTAGATGTCTGACAGGAGGCACTGTTTTGAAGCCACATCATCGTGGCACTCCCCCACCATTGTAAAAAGATATTTTGAAAGCTATAGAAAGGAATTTACTAACGTCTACATTTGATATTGCCACGTTTATTCTATTACAGACACCTTTATGCATACTTTTAAATTGTATTATGTGAGCTAAACATAATTTTAAAATACATTTTTTTTAAATCCTGAAAGTATAATTTTTGGAGAGCACTAATGTTTCTGTCCACACTACAAGAACAAAAATACTTAACTACATGTCATTTATTCCTTGAAACATTTAAATTAAATACTTTAGAATTCCATTCATTCTTATGGAGGACTGCTTTTCTGAGTGTCAATATGGCCGACCAGTGGCTTCAAAGCTTCTCCATGGCCAAAATATTGCTTCAGCTATCCAGGGTTATATATACATCATTGAGTGGCAAGGAGTGGAATGTTAGCTAAAGAGACTGGTACTCAGACTAGGGGGACTTACATTGAATATATGATTAAATTCCAATGATTTAAAGGTGGGATGACCTAGTAATTTTGACCTAGTAATGTCATGTCTATTATGCCACCACATCAGATGTGGGGTATCACCTTTGGGGTCAATTCAATGGAATAATATGCAATCAAAACAGAGATTAATTATTTGATGTCACCATAGAAATACATTATCATATCAATGTCACAAAGGTCAACTGACTTGGAATGTTTACTGTTACCGCACAAACCTTGTTTGTTCCAATAATAACATTTTGGACAGAAAATCCCATGATCCTTTTTGAGAATGAAGAAAGCAGGTAAGAGGTTGGTGGTCTGGAAGTTATGAAGAACCTGACAAGCCTGAGGCAGCAGTGTGCAACGCCTTAGCCTACCACCAGCCAATCACCTCAGCCCTGCCCTGTACCAGTACCTGGACTCCACCCCACACCGATGACCTGTGACTTCATGGTGGCGCCTGAGGCACCGTTTATGGAGTTGTGGGACCTCTGGGAGGGCGCAGGGGACCAGCTCTACAAGGCCAAGTGGGAAATAACCAGGGAGCACAGCACTGCACTGGGTGAGGCCACCTGTCTCTAAAATGACAACTGGTGAAACCACACAAGACACTACGCTGTTAGGCTAACAATTATCTTCACCTCACAATTCAAAAGTGTGTGTGTAAAAATAAAGTTACTTAATTCCTTCATAAAGATGTATTCCTGCATTCCTTTTATTTATTTCCTCCAATGTTGTATCCAGTACTGGAATACTACTGTACAGCACCTGTTTTACTGAAAGGAAGTGGCTATTTGAAAGAGTTAACATACAAAATGTACAGAATATAAAATAGAGGATGAGAAACAGGAAGTGAGAGTTCTGGGATGCAGAGGTGATGGAGAAAGGAAATCAGTGACGTGGGGGTTAGGGTGAATACATCTGTCATTCACCAGATTGTACACAGAGCTTGGGTTAGTCCATTTCCATGGTTTGTACTGTCCTGTCATTTACATTCCACTTCCCTGAGCAACAAATTTGAGCTCGTATTGGCTCTGAAAGAGTGCTTCTCATTTTTTAAATTTAACTAGGCAAGTCCGTTAAGAAAAGATTTTTATTTACAATGACGCGGGTCTGTAGTTACGCCAGTGCCTTAGACCTCGGCGCCACTCATTTACACATCTGTAGTAACTGAATTACATTTAAAATCACTAGTACTTCTGTTAATTCTAGATAGGCCAGTTGTGTGTGATATGGCAGCCTTTTCACAAAGCAGTGAGGCGAGGTTGACAGTGGGTAGTCTCAGTCAGAGGGGGTGGGTCTTTACTGCAGGGTTAGAACACTGGGTTTGGGTGGGCCTCAGGGGAAATGTAGTGAGCTAACTAAATAGAAAAAGAAAAATAAATATTAAATAAAGACAAACTACCATTAATACAAAAGTAAAGAAAATAAATATGTACTATAATCATGTTTTTTAAGGCTATCATAAATAGAAAGTTCAAGTTCAGAAATTAAAAATAATGCTGGAGCCAGCATTTCATGTAAACACACACAAGAAATACAAGTCAACATGAAAGAAACTTAAAATATTTACAACATTAAACTGAAAAGTACAACAAAATAGGCATGAAGGTAGTCTGTTTCACCATGTAATCAGACTTAAAAATCCCAACATTGACTATAAGTAGGTGTCCACCAATTACCAGGAGATTGGGTATCAGTAAGAGGCCAAACTGTTATAAATAAACATTTCCAAAGAGCTAGATACATCATGACGCCACACCCTCTTCCACATAGTTGTAGTAGAAAGGCAACAAGTACATTTTGTGCACAAACAAAGAGCACAGTGGTGAAGAGACTTGGTAAGAGCCTCTGTTTCAGTGGTCCTACACAAACGTACACATTACAATCAATGAGCACCATGAAGATTCCAATAGAGGCATTCAAAACAATCTGTAAACAAATGTATGGAAGCATTTAAAAATATCTTACTAAGAACACAACCACACTGACAAATCGCAATGGATTCGACAATACATTTCATTTGACATTTTGAGTTTCCGTTGCATTAGTTCCCGTGGTCCTTTAGAAGAGTTTCGGCAGCTGTCTAAGTCTACTCAGGTTCAAGAAATTTCCTATTGACCCCTCTGGTTGAGGACACTCCCTTTGTATTTCACCTAAAGATGGCAGCCGTTTTGCACCATTCTCCTTGTCCGAATGTTGTTTGGCGCAGCGTGCCAAAAGCTGCATTTTAGGACGCAAGTGCCTGAGTAGCTGGCTTTGAGAGTCTGCGTGTGGCCCCTGCGGGTGGACAGATTTGGAATGTGGCAACTCATTGGTGATGTTTTTCAGAACCAAACCTTTGCGCTCCCTCTCTCCCTGCCCTACTTGTTCCTGTTGAACATGGAACTGTATGGTACATCCCATCTCCAACTGCTCCCCCTCGGCCCTGTCGTCCTCCTCACTCCTACTCCCCTCCTCTATAAGCCCGTACCTTCTCATGTACTTGCTGGTGGCGAAGGACATGTTGTTGGGAGACAGGATACAACTGAGTCCCACAGTGCGCTTCGCCGCTCCAGGCTTCTCTGAGAGCGGTGTGTAGGGGCTGAACCTAGGGGGCTGTTGCCCTCCCCCCACAGAAAGTCTAGAGAGCTGCTGGTCGCTGAGGTACCGGAGGGCGATGGCGTTGGCCTCCAGGCTGAGGTCCACGCTGCCACTGGGGCCCCGCAAGCTGCTTCCCGTGGACTCCAGGAGGGTCAGTCTGCTGATGACTGCCTCTGGGTTGATGCTGGCCAGTGTACTGGGGAAAAGTTAACAGGAAAACCTTCTGCATAAGTAATGTAACCTATATAATTACTCTTTAAGATGTGCTGTAGTGCATGCCAATTGAAGCATTTATTTTTTAAGTCCTTTTTGGATTTACATGAAAATGAGAGAGAGAATAAGACTATTAGCAACAGTAATAGCATCTATGATCTACATACTGTAGGTACAAAGAAGCTGAAGTAAACATGACAATTCGATGCTCACACCTGGCACTCTCCATTGAGCTGCGTGTGACCTTGCCCCTCGAGACGGCAGAGTCTAGATCCACATTGACCCCTAGCTGCCGCAGCTGGCGCAGTGTGGCATGGAGCACCTGATCCTTCCCTCCTGGCGGCTGCTCTCTGGGCTCCGGCCTACGGGAGCAGAGGGGAACAGGGCTAGGGTACGACTGCTGGGACTGACAGAGGGACAAGGTGCGTTTCTCCTGCCGTGGGTATGAGGTCCATCTGTCCTGTTCCTCTTCATCTTCGCCCTCCTCGTTCACTGTACCCTGGAGACGGCTGTTCACTTGGCCCTGTGGAGGAAAGAAGAACTTAATTCATTGATAAGCACTTTTCATACATTTAGTGGAAAAAGCGACAAATAGTCAGGGATCAGGAGGGAGGTTGGTCACAAAACACGTTGTATATTAACCATTTCACTGCAATACTAGATTCTGTTGAAGCCTATCCAGAAATAAGGATACCAGGATAAAAGCTGGGGCAAATACACCACCTGGGCCGTGCTCATAACTATTTTTTGTTTCCTTTCCTAGCATAGTTTTTCTCCATACATGGAGCAAATGAAGTACCTATAAAAAAAATGTTTTAAATGAGTCTCACCAGTAGGTCTTGATAAAACCTCTGATCATCCTCCACTACTCTGGGCTCCTGACTCTTGGTGCTGTCCCTCTGTGGAGACTGGGACTGGTAGTACATGCTTGCACTCTCCCCCAACACAGGGCTCTGGAAGGAACCATCTCCAAACGATGACTGAATCCTGCAGCAACCGCGCAAAAACACATGCTGTTCATAACACAGAAAGAGTTTACTGAAATGGCCGATTGGTGGCACCAGTGTTCAGATGGTGGGATCTCCCTTCTGAAACCAATTGTGAGGGCTCACCCTGACATCCACATATTGCCCACGTTCTTGTGGCTGGATTTTAGATTGAAAACTTGGTCTATTTCGTTCAACCATTGACGACTCACCATTGTGGAATAATGGGAAGAATTTATGTAAACTGCTTAAAGGGGAAATCTGTGCTTGCTACATCATTTTTTTAAACTTAAATTAATGATATAGAGGGCCTCCCGGGTGGCGCAGTGGTCTAGGGCACTGCATCGCAGTGCTAGCTGCGCCACCAGAGTCTCTGGGTTCGCGCCCAGGCTCTGTCGCAGCCGGCCGCGACCGGGAGGTCCGTGGGGCGACGCACAATTGGGCTAGCGTCGTCCGGGTTAGGGAGGGTATGGCCGGTAGGGATATCCTTGTCTTATCGCGCTCCAGCGACTCCTGTGGTGGGCCGGGCGCAGTGCGCGCTAACCAAGGGGACCAGGTGCACGGTGTTTCCTCCGACACATTGGTGCGGCTGGCTTCCGAGTTGGAGGCGCGCTGTGTTAAGAAGCAGTGCGGCTTGGTTGGGTTGTGCTTCGGAGGACGCGTGGCTTTCGACCTTCGTCTCTCCCGAGCCCGTACGGGAGTTGTAGCGATGAGACAAGATAGTAATTACTAGCGATTGGATACCACGAAAATTGGGGAGAAAAAAATATGTATTTATGATATAGCTATAAATTATTGCACAATATAACTTAAAAATGCCTCATGAGCTTAGTTCAATTGTCATACCCCATCAGAACCCAAATTCAAGATGGTGCCGATAGAGATGGCAGCTTTGCTTCTAGTCCTTAGGAAAATGTTTAGTATTTCATTATTTATGTATTATTTCTTACATTGCTAGCCAAGAAAACCTTAAGCATTATTACATACAACCGGGAATAACTATTGGATATCAGAGACGTCAACTTACCAGCACAACGACCAGGAATTTGACTTTCTCAAAGCGGATCCTTTGTCTGCACCTCCCAGGGCATTTGAACTGATTCCAGAGGCCGACCCAAAACAACGCCGCTGGAGGAGAGAGTGCAGGAGCGGTCTTCTAGTGAGGCTTCGGATGCGCACACACCACCCACCACTCCCGAGTATTTTACTCGCTAATGTACAGGTCCCTAGTTAACAAAGTCGACAAATTCAGGGAAAGAGTTTCTTTCCAAAGCGATATCCGGGATTGTAACATATGCCGTTTCATGGAAACATGGCTAGCTGGGGATATGCTGTCGGAGTCCATACAGCCAATGGGATTTTCAGTGCATCGCGCCGACAGGAATAAACATCTCTCCGGTAAGAAGAAGGGTGGGGGTGTACGTTTCATAATTAACAACTCATGGTGTAATTGTAACAACATACAGGAACTCAAGTCCTTTTGTTCACCTGATCTAGAATTCCTCACAATAAAATGCCAACCATATTATCTCCCAAGAGAAATCTCCTTGGTTATCGTCACAGCAGTGTATAACCCCCCGCAAGCGGATACCAAGAAGGCCATCCAGGAACTTCACTGGACTTTATGCAAACTGGAAACCATATATCCTGAGGCTGCATTTATTGTAGCTGGGGATTTTAACAAAGCTAATTTGAGAACAAGGCAACCTAAATTCTATCAGCATATCGATTGCCGTACATGAGCAACAAGCTCGACCATTGCTAATCTAACTTCCGTGATGCATACAAGGCCCTCCCCCCACCCTCCTTTTGGAAAATCTGACCATTGACTCCATCTTGTTGCTCCCTCCTATAGGCAGAAACTAAAACAGGAAGCAACCGTGCCTAGGCCTATAAAACACTGGTCTGACCAATCGGATTCCACGCTTCAAGATTGCTTCGATTACATGGACTGGGATATGTTCTGGGTAGCCTCAGATAATAACATTGACGTATATGCTGACATGGGGAGCGAGTTTATAAGGAAGTGTACAGAAGATGTTGTACCCACTGTGACTATTAAAACCATCCCTAACCAGAAACTGTGGATTGATGGCAGCATTCAGGCAAAACTGAAAGCACGTACAACCGCATTTAAATCTTGGCAAGGCGAACGGAAATATGTCCGAATACAAGCAGTGTAGTTATTCCCTCCGTAAGGCAATCAAACAAGCAAAGCATCAGTAGAGACAAAGTGGAGTCGCAATTCAACGGCTCAAACACGAGACGTATGTGGCTGGGTCTACAGACAATCACGGAGTACAAAAAGAAAATCAGCCCCGTCGTGGACATCGACGTCTTGCTTCCAGACAAATTAAACAACTTCTTTGCGCGCTTTGAGGACAATACAGTGCCGTCGACGCGGCCCGCTACCTAAGACTGTGGGTTCTCCATCTCCGAAGTGAGCAAAACATTTAAACGTGTTAAACATCGCAAGGCTGCCGGCCCAGATAGCATCCCTAGCAGCGTCCTCAGAGCATGCGCAGACCAGTTGGCTGGTGTGTTTACGGACATATTCAATCAATCCCTATCCCAGTCTGCAGTCATACATGCTTCAAGATGGCCACCATTGTTCCTGTTCCCAAGAAAGCTAAGGTAACTTAACTAAATGACTATCACCCCGTAGCACTCATTTGGCATCATGGTGCTTTGAGAGACTAGTCAAGGATCATATCACCTCCACCTTACCTGTCACCCTAGACACATTTCAAATGTACTTATCGTCCCGATAGGCCCATAGACAATACAATCACCATCACACTGCCCTATCCCATCTGGACAAGACAAATACCTATGTAAAAATGCTGTTTATTGACTAATGCTCAGCATTCAACAACATAGTACCCTCCAAACTCATCATTAAGCTTCAGACCCTGGGTCTTGACAGCGCCCTGTGCAACTGGGTCCTGGACTTCCTGACGGGCCACCCCCAGGTGGTGAAGGTAGGAAACAACATCTCCACTCTGCTGATCCTCACACTGGGGCCCCACAAGGGTGCGTGTTCAGCCCACTCCTGTACTCCCTGTTCACCCACGATTGCTTGGCCATGCACGCCTCCAACTCAATCATCAAGTTTGCAGACGACAACAGGAGTGGGCTTGATTACCAACAACGACGAGATAGCCTACAGGGAGGAGGGGAGGGCACTCTGAGTATGGTGACAGGAAAACAACCTCTCACTCAATGTCAGCAAAACAAAAGAGATGATCGTGGACTTCAGGAAACAGCAAAGGGAGCACCCCCCCTATCCACATCGACAGGACAGCAGTGGAGAAGGTGGAAAGTTTTAAGTTCCTCGGAGTACGTATCACTGACAAACTTAAATGGTCCACGTACACAGACTGTGTGGTGAAGAAGGCGCAACAACGGAGGTTGAAAATGGATGCGTTGTGCATCGAAAACCCTCAACTTTTAAAGGTGAACAATTGAGAGCATCCTGTCGGGCTGTATCACCGCCTGTACGGCAACTGCACCGCCCACAAACGCAGGGCTCTCCAGAGGGTGGTGCGGTCTGCACAACGCATCCATAGGGGCAAACTACCTGTCCTCCAGGACACCAACATCACCATGTCACAGGAAGAACAAAAAGATCATCAAGGACAATAACCACACAAGCCACTGCCTGTTCACCCCGCTTCCATCCAGAAGGCAAGGTCAGTACAGGTGCATCAAAGCTGGGACAGAGAGATAGAAGCTGTTTTTCAATCTCAAGACCATCAGATTGTTAAAACAGTCACCACTAGCACAGAGAGGTGGCTGCCTACCTACAGACTTGATATCATTGGCCACTTTAATAACTTTATGAATGTTTACATATCTTGCATTCATCATCTTATTACGTATATAATGTATACTGTATCCTTCACTATCTATTGCATCTTAGCCGCTGTCACTGCTCAACCATATATTTTATACTTATATATTCTTATCCCATTCCTTTACTAGATTGTGTGTATGAGGTTGTTGTGAAATTGTTAGATATTACCTGTTAGATACTGCTGCACTGTTGGATCTAGAAGCATAAGCATTTCACTACACACACAATAACATTATTATTGTTTTAACAGCAGATTGCCCCTTTAACCTTTCAGAGCTCTAGGTGGCCAACTACGACATTACTTTCTTGCATGCACCCTTCCAGTCAATTCTAAATAAGGGTGGATCAGCCAGGGCCGATGGCAGGAAACAAGCATTCCGTTTGGAATGCAGCCAACCATTCTATCTTACCTCTGCATTGACTGGTTGAAGGGTGTGCCTTTCACATGTCCCTCACTGCCCCCACACTCTTCTTCCATGCAATTCATGTGCCTGCTGTGGGTGAAGCTGGCACTGCCAGAACTCCGACCAGAGGAGGACCTGCTGCCATCGGGGGCGCCAAGCCCCCTGTCCGTGTGCCACTCTGGCTGTTGGCGCTCGTCCTCATCGCAAGCGGGGGCATCGATGGGGTTTCCCCAGAACAAACTGGCACCTACACATAAAGGAGAGATACATTAAGAGTTGAGTAGCTAAATGTCTAGTCAGTTAGCAGCCATTCTAATCCAGAGTGACTTGCAGAGAGTGCCGTTTATAGTTCTATGTAGCAAACCTTTACCCATGTAGTCAGGGAAATACTCTCAAATGAACCACGTGTGAGATCGCTGAAACCAGTGATGAGTCCAGTACCTGTTTCTACAGCAATGCTGGCATTCCTCCTGGTGTGTTGTCCTGGGGAGATCTGTGTCTGCATGGCTGCCTGCTCAGTGGATGGAGAGGAGCTGCTCCCCCCTTTCCCCTGAGCCGCCAGTAGCTTCTGGATCTGAAATAATTGGTACATCAGGATTCGAAAGTCCAATGGTAAGAAAGGTTGAAAAGTTGTTCTCGAAAGCTGCAAGATTGGTACAGTGTCAACCACAAACGACACCGTAGAGAGCCTGACCTGTGCCTGCAGTAAGTTGAGCTGCCGGTCTTGGTCCACCAGGATTCTGTAGGCGTCAGAGGCCAGGAGGTCCATGGGCCCATCCAGGGGGGAGAGAGACTTTGCCGACTGGGCCTGGCAACACTGGTTCTGACAGACAGGGGCCAGCCGCTCCAAGCAGGGTCCCTGGGCGGTGAAATGGTGTAAGTGTGGGCCCCCGGGGTGGCACAATGGGCTGTGGTGAGGGTGTGTTTGGTGGGAAGGGGAAATGTGAGAGGTGGGGGGGGTTACCATCGGAGTTGGAACAGAAGTGCCTAACTGGGCTGTTGTGGGTGCCTGAAGCTCCCTGCCAGTAGTTGGGGTGGTACAGGGGGGTAACATGCTCATGTGGGTTGAAGGAGCAGCACCCACAAGGCTGGTTCATGTTGTGGGTGCTGTGGAAGTGTTTGAGATGGACAGCGGGCTGTTGGTGAGTGGGCATGGGGGCTGAGGGGTGACCGGGGCTCTGGTGTGGAGGGGCTCCGACGGGGGAGGCCCACTTGTGAGAGAGGGGACCTGGTGCTTGGTGGAACTGCCTGGCTTGGTGGACTGATCCATTAGGAGAGAAGCCTGTCTTTGGAGAAGAGGAGGAAGATGAGGAGGAGGAAGAGGCGGACGTCTTCCCGAACTGTGGAGGGGTTGATTTCCTGCCAGAGGAAGGGGGCCGGAGTGGTGGTGGCTGCTGCCCAGGGGTGAATAGGAATCCTCTGCTGCCCTTACCATGAGTGTCCATGGCGGGGGTCAGGGGCCTTCTGATGGGTGGGGGACCACTGAGTGTGGTGGGCCCCTGGCCTGGGCGTCTGGTTGCCCCAGGGTGGAGCTGGTGGGAGGGGGGGGCAACCACCTCTGGGCAGCAGAGCTGAGGGGGGAGGATGAGGAGGGCCCATGGTCTTTCCATCAAGGAAGCTGCCGTCCATCACCAGGGAGAGCTCCGGCACAGAATGGTGGACCCGCTTGGTCTGAAACAATATGGAGCCTGTCTTTTAGAACAGAGTTCAAATCAACAAATAGGTGATACGAGTCAAAAGAGAGAGACAGAACTGACCTGCTGGGTGAGAGGGTGGGGGTTTGGGGAGGGCCTGGGGGAGAGGTCCTCGTCCTCTACTCCAGAGTCATGGTCGTTGATAGACAGTCTGTTCTGAGGAGAGGCTGCCACTACCGCAGGGCTGACGGAGAAAAGACAGACAGGCACTGTCGAGCACACTGTCGTGATAAAGCCTTTTGTAATCAGTCTACCTCACTGAACTCCTATGAAGTCATACAATTCTGTAAGAGTATCTTTCTCATGAGTTCAGTTAGTATTCAATAACATTTATGACTAATGATTTTCTTGTGATCCAAACAGCCACCACTCAGAGTGAGATGGCCCTAATCACCTTGACCACTAAGAAAACCATGTTAATACAGAAGTTTGAGAGAAGAGCTTGTGTATGTATACCTTGTGAAGGAGGCACGGGACACCAGTTCCCTGAAGAACTCAGCCTCTGTGTTCTGGCTCTCAGCACTGAGCTCAAACTGCAGAGTATGGCCCTCAGACACCTCAACATTCTGTACAGACAAGGATCAAAAGATAAGTGTCATATATTCACATGGATTTACCACCATATCTGTTGTAATAGTGGGTAAAGGGCACTAGAGGGCTTTTCATACTACTGAGCTGAGCCAAACCAAGCTGTACTGAGATGGTAAACATATCCACCATAGATAGTTGCTGGAGGGGACAACCTGAAAGGGAAATGTCCAAGCCAGCACGGTTCAGGAATACCTGTGCCTACCTTGTAGAAGGTGAGTGACTCGGTGCTAGTGAGCAGTTGGAAGGTCATGTCCTGCTGCTGACCACTGCAGGGCTGGACCTGGTAGAACTCTGGCTCCCTGTGGGTCAGCGAGTACAGCACCACCAGGAACGCACCGCCCTCTGACGTCACCCTGTAACGACAAACCAGGGGTATGTTCAGTATAAGGCAAACGTTGTGGAACACTGAACGATACAAAAAGTCAAGACACGGAGCTGCCTAAACACAAATCCAGACTACCCGAACAGCAAACACACCGCGTCTCCTGTTACAATTATTTTGGTGCTTTCCCCAAACATCAACCCACCACCTTTATAAGACGCCTAGAATATGTAGTTTCTATACTAACACATTATTTCCTTACTGATTTGTCCTTATCTTATGTTTATAAAAAGTGTTTTTGAACATGTGACAATATCAACAACACATACAGCACTAGAGCCAGGCCAACTGGGACATGACAGTCAGTGTGAACAGATGGGCATCACCACTCACTTGTCCTGGAGGGAGGAGCTGAACAGGTACCTCAAACACCACGCCCACACCTGGGGGTTGGAGATGTGGGTGACCCCACTCAGCCATCTGCCACAGATAAACAGTAACCACATCAATCACACTGTACACTCCTGCGTTGGCTCACACACACACAAACAGCTTGACTAAATGAACCCAATAAGGACAAATCCTTTGTGGTTGAGATTATCTCAAATGAATGGAGAGGGATTTACACACATCCAAAATAATAACAAGCTGGACAAAAAATATGTCGATAAAGTAGATGGTGGGCATACTCACAGTCCCACCAGTGGTAGAGTTTTGGCCTGTGGGTCAGACTCCAGTATTAGGAGCAGTTTCCTGCTTTGATCCATGGTCAGAAAGCTGAACAGAATAGAGAAGAAGTGAAACGGGGGCATCCATTTTCTGATAATACTGCGAAAAGCTCTTAAAGTCTGCTCAAAGTCAAGTATTCTAACCTTAATGCACCCCGTTATTGGCCTATGTCCTTACCCTTGTTTGTGGCTAGCGCTGCTGTGTAGCGGCTGGGTGAGGCTGGTCGGTCCACTCAGGTTCCTGGCCAAGGCTGTGGGGATGATGAGCACGGGCCGAATGGGCACAGCGTCCAGTGTGTTACCAGGGGTGACGGCGGCCCAGCGCAGGCAGAAGCCCAGGCTGTCTGTTTGCTGGGAGCAGCCAAGGTGTGCTCGCAGGACCAGCAGCTTGGACAGGTCCAGGGACTCCCGGGTGCTGCAGCAGCGCTGGAGCATCTGAACAGGTAGGGAGAGAGGGGTGAGAAGTTGTGCAAACATGACAATTGCGCTGAAAATGTAAATACATTTAAAAAAATAAAAATTCTGCTTTACTTCAGTAAATGAAACAGCGTTTCATTTAAGAGGGGGTGGGGCTGCGTATTTTCTCGCAAAACAAATCAGGAAATTAGACAGGGTAAAAAGCACAGTTTAGAATTAGCAAGCCAAAAAAAATACTTTGATAATAGGCAGTTCAGTGATTAGCAACACCTGTTGCTGACAGGTTGCAGTAACTGCCAAGCCCGTGGTGGAGGGAGTATGCTCCTTCTGTTACCCGGGCAACAGAAAAGGTGGGTTACTTCGATAGGCAGTTAGAGGGTGGGTTGAGTTTGACAAGGTGCAGTTCGGATTAATGTAAATTCCAGTAGGAATAACAGCATTGTGTAAGAATATGTTGTATAGTTATTGCCAGTAAGCATAAAGCCTACAGAACTTGACAAGCATTAATTGTATTCAAATATAACAAAGGACATTTACTTTCAGTGCAGACGTTTACACATTAATGTTACCTTGAAAGAGATGTGGAACTCTTCTGCAGAGTGAACCATGGTGTCTGTGGCAGCAACCCCCTGGGTTCCAAACACGCACAGCACCAGGAGGTCCCCGGGCATCAGGGCAGTGGGGACCTTTTCAGAGGAGCCGGGTTGCTCCCGGCCCAGGTCGAACCGGTCCAAAGTCAAAGTCACACCCTCTTCATCTTGAAAGAAGAGAGGAGAGAGAGAAGGGAGTTCACATTAATCAAGGGAAGGGACAGGGGGAATTTTCAAAATAAAAGCACTTAAGCTAAGATTTGTCCATTTGAAAGCAAGCTGTAACATATGTACTCAATCCATCATTATCATAATTATTTTTCATCTAAAAAATATAGTGACAAGTTCTCTTAAACTATGAATATTTCTGTGATAATGCCTATGGTAATCTCACCAGAATCCACAGCAATAGTCCCCAACAAGTAACAGCTGAACTGGGGCTTGTTATTCTCTCGGGAATGCCGGTGGGCCAAACAAAGAACTTTCTCCACCAGAAGTAGTCTGGGATTTCTGTTCAATAGAAAACAGGTTTTTAAACACAAGGCAGCACGTGATCTAATTACAATCACAGGGTGTATTTCAAAAGAATGTGGCTTCCTTCTCTCCTTTCGTTCAACTGAACTGATTTGAGAGAATTAAGCAGCTGCAAGTAAGCCAGCATATTGCTTACACTGGCCAAGTATTTCAAATCAGTACAGACCAAGGGAAGGAGATGAGAAAGCCACCGTGGACTACTGAGATGCATCCTAAGTAGTCACGGTCAAAAAAGAAAACAGTAGACTGACTACCTGTAATAGGATAGGTGGAGGCTAATCACATCCCCATTAGGTGTGGTGTCCCATAAGGACAATTTGGATTTGGGGAAGGTGATGGCAGCAAGAGCGTTCTCTGATGACCTGTGGTATGGTTAACATCATCAAATACTAGTGTCAGACAAACTTTCCGTGGGAACTGTTATAGTTATTGTATTAGAATTATTAAAAAACAAATTACACATGTACCAGAGCTTATATGTATAAAGGAAGAAAGCAAGTACATACCTTGTTGTCATTTTCAGATTCTCTGGTTTGTAAACATTGGCCAGGACGTGAGATGACTATCCTTTCAAATTCACTTGAACACTCATTTCTGTGGTGAGGACGGGTGAAGTGAAGTGTCTCTGTCAAAAACTAGCTAACTTTTACATCTTATTTGTCAAAATATGTGTGTGCATGTGTAACAGTATAACTTTAGTATGTCCCCTCGCCCCGACCACGGGCGCGAACCAGGGACCCTCTGCACACATCAACAACAGTCACCCACGAAGCGTCGTTACATATCGCTCCACAAAAGCCACCGCAACCAGTGATCCGGGTCAACAGCATCAATGTAACAGTATAACTTTAGACCGTCCCCTCGCCCCGACACGGGCGCGAACCAGGGACATTCTGCACACATCAATAAAGTTATACTGTTACACATGCCACAAGATACAAATGTGCAAGTAATTCACTTACACTAAAAGACAAACTAGATGGCAAGGTGACGTTAGATACTTAACATAAACTAGTTAGAAGACGTTGGCCATCTGGAAAGCTTAGAAAATGGCATAGCTAGCAAACCTACATAACGTTAGCTCACACACCCATTCTTACCTATTAGTCAGCCCTAGTTATGACCACATAGCAGACAGTAATCTTCTTCACCAAACGTAGCTAGCTTATCAGATAGTTAGTTAGCTAGCTAGCTAAATAGCAAGCCAGGCAGCTAACGCGTTAGCTATCATTTCGGTTTGCGAGCCACGGAGTCGTGATGGCTGGCTGAAATGTTGTGAGAACTGTCCGCGAGCAGTGGTTTCAAGACTTCCTCCGCAATGTCAGAGCGGCCATATTCGCGGTAAATCCACAATGTATCAATCTATTTTCGCTAATATTTAACTTCAATTGATAGCAACAAAAAAAACTAACGTCGTATTTAATGAATCACTTTCCACGTTGCTGAACACAAAACACAAACAGTCCTTGTGATAAATCTAATGTAAATTAATTGTGGCGCTGTTTCCACGTTCCAATGGCGGGCCAAAACAGCCAATTGAAGGCTCGGTTTCATGGCTGCTGACCTATCAGAGGAGCTGAAAATATTACTCGCTCAACCCCATATGCTCAATCGAAGATTATTTCAACCCATATTTGCAAACATTCTTGCAATTTACAACATTGTAGATATGAGTCAGGTTGTGGTTGCAAAGAATATGAAATGGCTATGACGCTACGCTAGTATGTTACGTATTGCAAAGGTTAACTGCGTTTTGATACTGATAACCATTTGAATTACAGTTTTTCCCAATTGCTAAAACACAATTTTGCAAACTAGGCTGGTTTTATCAAAATACTTAACATAATTCACAAAACCACACCCAAACTGCAAAATACCTCATATGCTGCAAAATTAAGCACTGCAACCAAAACTACATATAGCATTATCAAAATCAAACGTTTGCACGAAATGGCACACACTTCATTCATATTACCAGATTTTTGTCTAACCAACTACACACTGTTGGGCATAATGAAAAGCACTCTCATCTTTAGTATACTTTGCCATAATACTAAAATTGTTCAAATTGTAGAAAATTCTTCAGATGCACAGAAATATTCGCAGATACACACACATGCTGTTGAAACATTTTATTTTTCACCAAACTAGTCAGTGCAACATATGCACAGCAGATATATTTACATTGGACAGAACAAAAATATGCTCACAAAAAAATAGTAAACTGAAAAAGAAAATTGCAAAAAAAAAATATGTAGAAAAAAAGAGGCCAGAAAAATAATTAGGCAGCATCTTGCCACACAGCTGGGTCTGGCCACAACGCCTCGTCCACATCACAGGCAATATCTTCCCTTGCCAGACATCGAGGGAAGAAGCGCCTTGAGTGCCTTATCCATCCCTGAATCGCACCCACATCAATCTCATCACATGCCTCTTCCATAGCCTGCACAAGAGGCATGCGCACAAAGGGCTGCCGGTCGTATACCTTCCACCGCCGAAAATAACTCTTCTATGGGGTTCAGAAAGGGTGAGTATGGTGGGAGGTATTGCACGAGAAATGGTGGGTGGTCAGCAAACCAGTTTTGGACTGGGGCTGCACGATGACAGTTCACGTTGTCCCATACTACAACGTACCGGGTTCTTTGATGGTCTGCATCATTCATACGCTCTGGTGGTATGAGAATGTTGTGGAGTCTGTCCAGAAATGTGAAAATATGGGCTGTGTTGTATGGTCCAAGGTTGGCATGACGGTGGAGGACACCATGCGTATTGGAGATGGCAGCGCACATTGTGATGTTCCCACCACGTTGGCCAGGAACATCTATAATGGCTCTGTGGCCAATGACGTTTCTCCCCCTTCTTCTGGTCTTTGCTAGGTTGAACCCACCCTCATCTATAAAGATGAAATCATGTGGGATTGCATGAGCATCCATTTCCAGTACTCCCTGAAAACAAAGAACAAAAGCAGTCAATATGGTGTTATCCAGTACACTGGGAAACAATGCTGCGTGTAGTGTACTGCAGTCAATATTGTACTTACATATGCTCGTCTGACCTCTTTGTTTCTTTGAGAGTTTCTCTCAAACGGCACCTTATAAAGTTGTTTCATTCTGATTTGGTTTCGCTTGAGAATACGAGCCAATGTGGACAGACTGACTTGTTGAATGTTGTTGAATATGGTGTTGTCTTGGATGATGTGGCTTTGAATTTCTCGTAATCTGATTTCATTATTTTCCAAAACCAAGTTAACAATGGCAGGTTCCTGTACCCCGGTGAACATTTGGCCCCTTCCTCCACCATGGTTGCCTCTCAGTCCTTTAGAAAAACAAAAAAACAAAAATATAGGTTTTGGACAATGCAGCCTAAAGATATTTCCCCCACAGTAGAGTAAATTCTACAGGAACTTTATGCAGTTAGTGTATGACATCAGCCATTCATGAAGTAAACAGGTGTCACCCAACTGATACACTATGACATGTGGTGTACTACATAGTGTGAAATAAATTTTGGTTACGCACCTGTACTCCAGTCTAAATGTCCGGATGACACAGGCGACAGTAAAACGGCTCAAGTTGGGCTGCACTCTCTGTCCAGCCTCTGGCATTGTCAGCCCATGGTTGATGACATGATCAACTAAAGTTGGGCTGCACTCTCTGTCCAGCCTCTCTCATTGTCAGCCCATGGTTGATGACATGATCAACTAAAGTTGCTCTGATTTCATTTGAAAGTTGTTGTCTTCTTTGGCCATGAACTCCTCTACCAGCTCTACCCCTACCTCTCACTCTTCCTCCCCCTCTCATTCTCACCCTCCCACTTCCTCTTCCTCTCTCTGCAACGGCTTCCATTGTTGTTGTTAAACAAAAGGTGCTCACCTATGGTCTTTTCATAGTGCTTACTTCCTGATTGAAGTGGTAACAATTAACCATTGAGGTGTTTGGCCAGGTGGCACATGTATTGGCCAATTAGCTCATGTCGTGTCATTTTGAATGGCAGTGTTTTGAAATGGCAAACATGTGACTTTATGTCAGATTGTTGTGTATTATGCAGAGAACTGTGTGCAGTGCATTTAAAAAGTGCCATTTTGAATTGCAAAATGTGTGTAAAGCAGAAAATGTGTTTAGACTTTTGGAGACTTGAGAAGAGGTTTTGCTCTCTGTGTGTCAGTTTAAATAATTGTGCTGTGCATGTCATTTTAGTGTGTTAGCAATTGGAAAAAACTGTAAATCACAAATAGCACAAGGGGGCGCAATTTTACCAGATATACAGAAATAAATACTCGCATTTTCCATAATTACGTAGTTTATAATCTGTATTGACAGAAGCAAGCACATTAAGCAAACATAATAAGTACGCCACAAGTCTACATCAATAAAAATGTCAAACCTAATCTTTCACAGGTTACTTTTAATTTCTAGATATTACAAGTCATAGAAGGGCTTTTCCGTTCAAATATTTTTTATTGAACACACACAGGAATGGTGTATAGGTATGAAAGGCAGGTATACAATTTTTAACTAAACATAAAAGAGCAGACAGAAATAAAAAGATCCAGAGTTCTGGGGGGTACAAAACAATTATTACAAAACAAGACATACAAAACAAGGACAGGTAGAAAGAAAGAGGGTGGGTGTCACCCCCCCCTTATTCCCCCCCTTTATCCCTCCCCCCCTTTATCCCTTCCCCTTATACCCCTCCCCGCTGCTCGGGTGGCGGTGCCAGCACGTGCTGCCCAGAGGTGGATTAAAATATTACAATGGAGAGTGCGTTAAAAAGTACAAATTCACAGCGCCGAATGGTCCAAGTAAGAGAGGAAAGGCTGCCAGATCTGGTCAAATGTTAATAATTTATTGTTCAGAATATATCTAATCCTTTCTAAGTGTACAGTGTTTGCCAATTCGCTGAGCCATAATTTGGTAGTGGGCGCTTCCCTCTTTTTCCAGAACAACAAGATTAGTTTTTTTGCCGAAATGAGACTGTAAGAGATGAGTTGTTTTTGGGGGTTGGTTAGTCCGATTAGGGAATCAGACACTCCCAGGATTATCAGAAGCGGGTCTGGGTCAATTGAAGTCTCCAGAACTTCAGAGAGGATCCTAAAAATTCCACACCAGTAACCATGCAAGCTAGAGCATAGGGCAAAGCAGTGGAGAAGTGTACCCTGTGCAGCCTGACATTTATCACACATAGGGGATGTATCAGGAAATATCCTATGCAGTTTGGTTTTGGAATATTGTAATCTGTGTAATACCTTGAATTGTATGAGCCGATGTCTGGAGTTAATGGAGCAGGTGTGGATATACTCCAAGCTATCTTCCCAGTCTGCCATCGAAATGTCCGTCCCTAGTTCTTCCTCCCATTTTGCCTTAATGGCATCTGTAGAGGGTGTGCTAACCGATTGAAAAGAATCATATAAACGAGATATCAGTTTGTCTGAGGTGGGGGATGTTTTTATGCATCCGTCAAACATGGAAGGCTTAGCGTTCCCAAATGTTGGGAGGTGTTTCCTAACATAGTCTCTGATTTGTAGGTATCTGAAAAAATTACTTCTGGGAAGATTATAAGTTTCCCTCAGCAACTCAAAGGAAGCAAAGGTCCCTTCTATATATAAATCCCCTATGGTACTTATCCCCAACTCTCCCCATTGCTCAAAGGTGTTATCAAGGTTGGAGGGGGCAAAGGAGGGGTTCCTGGCAACAGGGAACATGAATGACATTGGTCTAAGCTCAAAGTGGGTTTTAATTTGCTTCCAGATTCGGACTGTGCAATGTATAATAGGATTGTTACGATAAAGTGACCTCTCCAGATTGACAGGCGACAAAATCACAGCACCAATAGAGAAGGGGTGACACTCCTCCCGCTCCATACTAAGCCAGGTGGATGACGGACGTGCGTCATCCAGCAAAAACGTAACCGCACGGAGGTTAGCGGCCCAATAATAAAATATAAAATTTGGGAGAGACAATCCTCCTTCCATCTTGGATTTGCAGAGGTGTTTTTTACCTATCCTGTGTGTTTTATAATCCCAGATGAAAGGATTGATAATTGAGTCCAGTTGTTTATGAAAGGATTTAGGTATGAATACTGGGATGTTCTGGTATAGGTAGAGCAGTTGTGGGAGGAAGAACATTTTAATGGCATTAATTCTTCCGAGCAGAGAAATTGGGAGAGTTCTCCAAAATTGTATGTTTGTCTTTAGTTTTTGCATCAGTGAGGGGAAATTCTCTTTAAATAGTAAGGAATATTGTTTGGTAACTACAATTCCTAGATAGGTACATTTTTCTGAAGATAACTTAAGTGGAAGATGTTCTAGCCAGGAGGTGTTTTGTAACCGTATGGGTATTAATTCACTTTTGTTCCAATTTATTCTGTATCCCGAGAAGGTACCAAACAAATTAATCACATCAAGGATAGCTGGAATACTAGCTTGGGGTTCTGTTACATAGAGGAGAATGTCATCTGCGTATAGGGAAATCTTATTTAGAGTATCTTTAGTATTATAGCCGTGTATTGCTGCATCAGATCTAATCGTCTGAGCGAGAGGTTCAATGATTAGGGCGAAGAGCATAGGCGACAGCGCACAACCCTGCCTTGTCCCTCTGTAGAGGTTAAATCGGGGCGACAATGATTGGTTAGTGAGTATTCTCGCACAGGGGTTCCTATATAAAAGCTGGATCTAATTTATGAACCCATCTCCAATATTACATTTCTGTAGGACTTTGAATAGATAGGACCACTCAACTTGGTCAAAAGCCTTATCGGCGTCAAGAGATATAACGGCAAGGTCTACGTTTGGTAACCTCTGAGAATACATAATGTTGAAGAGGCGCCTGAGATTGAAGAATGAGTTTCTGTTCGGGATAAAGCCGGTCTGGTCCGAATGGACCAGTTTGCCAATTAAAGTGCTAAGCCTGTTAGCCAGGGTTTTTGCTAAAATCTTTTGGTCTGTATTGAGGAGGGATATTGGTCTGTACGACCCTACCTCTTCCGGATCTTTACCCTTCTTATGTATAACTGTAATGAATGCTTCATCCAAAGTAGATGGGAGAGCTCCATCCTCTCTGGACTGAACCAACATTTTGTGCAGGTAGGGAGAGAGCATGTTGCTGAATGTTTTATAGAATTCACCCGGGTATCCATCTGGGCCCAGGGTCTTGCCACTCTTTAGAGTTTTGATTGTTTCTCGAATTTCTTCAAGAGATATTTCCTTATTCAGGAAGTTAGAATCTTCCTGGTTCAGGGCAGGAAGATCACAGTCATCCAAAAAGTTTTGCATAATTAAGGGGTTAGAATCGGCTTTAGATGTATATAGAGTCTCATAAAACTGACGGAATCTGTCATTGATGTCTTTGGGGGAAGAGAGTAATTCCCCAGATGCAGATTTAACTTTGTGAATCATTCGGTCACTCACAATTTTTCGAAGTTGTCTGGCGAGTAATTTGTGTGGTTTGTCACCAAACTCAAAATATTTTTGCTTGGCGTAGAGAAAAGATTTAGCAATTTTAGCTGAGAGAGTCTGATTATATTCAAATTTTAAAGAGGTAATTTTTTTATGTTTCTCCATAGATGGATGTCTAGCATTCTCCCTATCCAGTAAGTGAATTTGTCCCTCCAGTTCTACCAATTTTCCCTTGTTTTGCCTACTCCTGGCAGTCTGATAGGAGATGATACAGCCTCTCAAATAAGCCTTAAGTGTTTCCCACAGTAATGCTGGGGAAGTCTCTGTGTTGTCGTTGGTGTCAAAGAAAAATGTTATTTGGTCTTTAAGATGTTCACAGAATGTTGGTTCTGTGAGGAGCTGAGGATTTAACCTCCAGACCCTCTCGTTTGGTACCATGTCACCCAATCTCAGGGAGAAGGTGAGTGGACTGTGGTCCGAGATTATAATATCATGATACTTCACATTACAGGTATAGGGGAGTAGTTTAGCATCAACCAAAAAGTAGTCAATTCGAGTATAAACATTGTGAACATGAGAGTGAAAGGAGTATTCCCTACCCGTAGGGTTAGTGATCCTCCATATATCAAATAAGTTAGAATTCTTTATGTAGGTATTCAAGAATTCACTTGAATAGGAGGTGGGGGTTCGCCGGGTAGAGGATCTGTCCAAATATTGGTCTAGCACGCAGTTAAGGTCCCCTCCAATGATCAGGTTAGTATGGGAGATATCTGGAATCAGGGCAAGGACTCTTTTGAAAAAAGAGGGGTTATCAATGTTTGGCCCATAGATATTTAGTAGAGTTACAGAAGTAGAGTGGATCTCTCCTATTACGATCACATAACGACCCTCTTTATCCACAATAGTGGTTTTATGTAGAAAGGGAATTCCTTTCCGTACCAGAATCGCTGTGCCTCTCGTTTTGGCAGAGAAGTTAGAGTGATACACTTGCCCCACCCACCTACATTTAAGTCTGCTGTGAGAATTATTTTTCAGATGGGTTTCTTGCAAAAATATGATATCAGACGAGAGTGCTTTCAAGTGGGCTAGGACCTTGCCTCTCTTAATTGGTTCGTTTAAGCCCTTGACATTCCAGGAAGTGAATGTGAGCCCCGCCCCCCTCTCATTTGTAGTTCCTATGGTGGCCTGCATAACTTGTAACTCAATAAAAAGGTAAGAAAGCGCACCAAACCATCACGATCAGCATATGTAGTAGCTACACCCGAGCAGTATCCAACCAGCCCCTCCCCCCCTGCAAGCCCCTTTACTTCCCACCCTGTTCCCCTACTTTCCCCACTATTTACCCCCCCGACCAACCCACCTTTAACAGGCATACACAAATAGGAGAGAAAATAAAATTAAAATAAAAATAATAAACACATTGTCTGGCCGATGCCAAAAAAGCACGGCGCGACCTCGAACAAGAGGTGAAACAAAAATAAAATCCCAACTGTACGTTCACCTCTCACTATCCTATAACTTCTACTAACATATGAACTGAGGAGGCTCCCGCGAATAAAGTGTCCAATTAGCATCTAATAAACCTAAAGAGAATAAGTTGCAACCTAAACATATTGCGCACTTAAGCGTCATCTTGGGTCTATCTATCCCTGAGATAAGCAAGATATAGCATCACAAGATTATTTTGCTAAGCACTGCCGGTCTAAACATGAACCATCAGCAACCAACTTAGACAGCCGTACATTTACATATTGTGGGTTAGATCGGAAACAAGAATTTTTCTAAATTAAACGTATCCCCCAGTCAGAAAATAAATAAATAAAAAGGTTATATACATGTATACATACACACACATACACATACTTACCCATATACATATATATATATATATATATACATATACATACATACATATACACACATATATATATATATATATATATATATATATATATATATATATATATATACATACACATACCCACACACACATACATACATACAAACACATACACACACATCCCCAAAAAATACATATAAAGGTATATATTTAAAAATATATATATATACATATACACACACACACACACACCCATACATATATACATATGCGCATATACACATACATACCCATACATACAGAAACATTCATGCCCCAGAGTAATAATCTACACTAATTTAAAATATACACATACATAATAGTAAAATGCTAAGAGAAAATAATTATAAAGTACAAATAATAATTATATGTACGCACACCTACCTAGACACTACAGAGGGCTGGTAGGGATCTAATCGGGAGAGCGGCCCTCGGCTATATCAAAGGCAGAACGGCACAAAACATCAACTTGCTATCCAGGTGTCTGTGTCTGCCCCTTCCCCACCATCACCCCCAGTCCCCTGCAAGCTTTAAATAAATGGTATTGTAATAACAATAAATGTAAGAATTAAAAAATAAATAACGAAACAAAAAAAAATAATAAAAAAATGGGGGGAATTTAAGTATATTCATCCGAAAGTGTCAATGATCAAACCTGGAAGGCATCCTAAATAGGCATCGCTCTGAACACAGCCAGAATGAAAGTGACTTTAATTGAGAGCCAAGACCGCCCTCCACAGCATCTTACATGTTCGGTAGCCCTTGTTGAGACCGTTCAATACGGTTTCACCCGTTATGGTTTAGTATGGATTCGATTCCATGAGCAGACCCTAACACACAATGACAAGGCACTCTAACCTGTACGGGGGATTGGCGTATGTTCCCGGATAAACTTCTCTGCGTCCAAAACCGAGGAGAGCCAAATCTTCTCACCGGAGGGCGGGGTAATTCTTAGTCTTGCAGGGAAGAGCAAGGCTGGGCGAAGATGGAGTTTGTAGAGTTTGGCCATGACATCTCTGTAGCCGCCACGGTCCTTTGCCACATTGGGCGCATAATCATCATAGACACGGAAGGGGTGCCCTTTATGTAACAGGTTGCCCCTCATTCGGGCCTCGCGCAGGATAAGATCCTTGGTCTTGAAACTGTGACAACAGATGATTACTGGGCGAGGGCGTTGACCCGGTCCAGGCACTGGGACAGGGGCGCGATGTGCACGGTCCAGCTGGGGGTCCGAAGCCAAAACGTCCGATCCCATTGCATCCTTCAATAGCTTGGCGAAGAAGTCGGTGGGGCGAGAGCCCGCCTCTACCCCCTCTGCCAGACCAACAACGCGAAGGTTATTACGTCTGGAACGGCCCTCCAGGTCGACCACTTTCACAGAAAGCCTCTGCACAGTACCCTGTAGTGACGAGCACAGCTTCTCTAACTCGTCGATCCTACCAGCGCTGAATTCAGAAGCCCTCTCAAGGTCCACAATACTCTGGCCCTGCGAAGCGACCGCTCGAATGGTGCCCTCGATTTTGGTGTCCAGTTCAGCAATAGTAGCCTTAAGATCCTCAGCTAAAGCAACACGTAGTTCTCCCAAAGCCTGGGTAAGTTCTTTAAGTGTCACGTTGTTGCCTGTGCCTTCCGCCATGTCTGTCTCGTTGTTTGGTGTGGAGTAGGCCTCCGATGTGGATTTATTGTCCTTTGGTCGCTTATTACTCGGTATTTTTACACAGAAAGTTACGATGTTGTATTAGAAAGAAACGTTTGTTGTAAAAAGTATCATAAAGTAGGTTAAGTTAGATTATTTCGCAAAAAAGTTGCAGGAGCCTCTCACACGCAGCCGTTCACTCCAACATGCTAGCTCCGCCCCATAGAAGGGCTTTTCCAACATGATGATATGCCATTTCAGAAAAGAGCAACATAATATTGACAGAATTTAGCCTACCACTGTATTGGTAGTAAGTAATCCGCTCCCCCGTGCACCCAAACATCAGGTGGGATCAGCAATGGGTCTAGAATGCCATTGCAAGCTGTAGCGTTAAGATTTCCCTTCACTGTAACTAAGGGGCCTAGCCCGAACCATGAAAAACCACCCCAGACCATTATTCCTCCTCCACCAAACTTTACAGTTGGCACAATGCATTTGGACAGGCAGTGTTTTCCTGGCATCTGCCAAACCCAGATACGACAGATGGTGATGGGTGATTCATCAATCCAGAAAACGCGTTTCCACTGCTCCAGAGTCCAATGGCGGAAAGCTTTACACCACTCAAGCCAACGCTTGGCATTGCGCTAGGTGATCTTCGGCCATGGAAACCCATTTCATGAAGTTCCCAACGAACAGCTGATGTTGCTTCCAGAGGCAGTTTGGAACTTGGTAGTGAGTGTTGCAACCAAGAAAAGAGGGAGGACAGACACACTCTGCCATCCCATTCTGTGAGATTGTGTGGCCTACCACTTCGCGGCTGAGCCTTCGTTACTCCTAGACTTTCCAATTTCACAATAACAGCACTTACAATGAGAGGAGCAGCTCCAGCAGGGCAGACATTTGAGAAACTGACTTGTTGGAAAGGTGGCATCCTATGATGGTATCACGTTGAAAGTCCCTGAGCTCTTCAGTAAGGCCATTCTACTGCCAATGTCTGTCTGTGGGGATTGCATGGCTGTGTGCTCGATTTTATACACCTGTCAGCAATGAGTGTAGCTGAAATAGCCGAATCCGCTAATTTGAAGGGGTGTCCACATACACTATCTATACAAAAGTATCTGATGTTATGTACAGTGTTACCCCTATATTAATTTAACAGAGGTGTCTCACCGCTGCTAAATTATTGCCACCTCAGCAAGAAATATGATGTAATTTAACGCCAAAACGTTATTTTCAATGGATAGCTGTTGGCTCAATGACTGAAAGTCTACTGGAAAAGCTAGCATGACATTGCACTAACGCTAGTAGCAATGCACCCCACCACGCTACCTTTGCCACCTCTACTGCAAAAAACCCAGGGGAAACACGATGTATATGTCCAGCGTTTGGTCTAGGTTGCTCAATGAGTCTTGTATATGATGATTGGGATCCAGAACATCAGACTCTATGATGGAAGAGTCACTGACTTGAGGTCAGGTTTGCATTTATCCCTCAATAGTGGTGGTTAGGATTGCTGTAAACTGTTCCTAAATCTGTGTTCAAGGGAAAGGACAACTTCAAGCTTGGTGAAAAGTGCAGATTTCACCGCATCCTCGATAGTCTTCTCCCATTGTCCTTCTAAGGCTGTCAGATACATACAGCAAGGCTTTTTAATCCTCTCATGAAGGCACTAGAATTCAGCTTTTTTTTTGAAAACCCCGCAATCTGAAGAGTACTGTTTCAACATTAAAGCTTAATATGCTGTCGACTACTTTCTCTCTGGCTACACATACTATTGGACTATTGCTTCAGCAGCCCACTGGCAGAAATTAGGTAATAGTCCTGCGTTACTCAGAGAACCCTCTCTACTGAGGAAACACTGGCATAAACTGTTGCTTTTCAAAAATAATTAGAGTCACCATTACACTACCAGTCTGGTACTCAGACTGACAGAATGTGAACAAACACCAGACACAGATGTCGGCTTTATCCCAAAGTCGAGATGGGCATTGGTCTAATGCTAATGTGACATAGTCCTGGTCTAGAATCGTGGTGGTAATATGTTACAAATAGGAGTTAGAGTACAATAGAGGTCTTGTTCGAAGAAGGAAAGGATGAATTGAGCAACTCACATTTCAGCTCGGAAAATAGGGTCAGAATTGATTTGGGGTAAGGAGAGAATTTTTTTCATAAGGCTGTGAGTTTGTGATAGATTCCTCAGTTTCCCAAGCTTTACTTTTAACTCAGGTCTGTGTATTTGGATCTGGCAGTGCATAAAGTTCAATCTTTTACCCAATTTTCCCTATTACTTTGGCCCTGTTTCAAAACAGGCCTTGGAGACTTTGGGGATTCAAAATTTCTCCCTGAAAAAAAAATAAACATGAGAACGCAGTTCGTAACTAGTGAAACTTTTTGCATATTTAAAGATTAATTCAAATGTAAGGGTTATTATTGTTATCTGACAATCATTAACATATGAAGTGACGAATGAGCCAAGTCCAAATTGAGAATCAACAAAGGAAATTCCGAGGCAACAGGAACCGGAATATGAGCCTGGAGACTTGTGCACTTCCTCTGCATTTAAGATTCCTTTGATACTTTTTTTTCTCCACCTCTCTCTCAAATTCAAGGGTGAAGTTATGAGACTCCACCCACAGTGGGCAGTGTTTCAGCCTCTCCACCAATAGAGCTGTCCTTGGCGTTCCAGTAAGAACTTCTGTGGCCAGTCCTCTACCAGCTGCTCAAGACTGTCTTCCCAAGCAACCCTGAGGTTTCCACACATGTTGATCACCTTTTACAGTTTGTTGCTGCCCACTGCTTGCTGTAGATGGTTTCACAGAGGAAGGAGGAGAGAGGAGCTAGATAGTTGGCAGCAGGGGCTGTTGAGGGGAGGAGAATGTTGGTGAAAATCCCAGAGTGCTCAGTGAAGATGAGCACCACACTTGAACTGCCCCAACACAGCTGGAGGGAGAGAGAGCGAGGGAGGGAAAGGGGAAGGTTGTTTCAAAATAGAAGGTGCCGCTTAAATAACAGTAAAAATGCATTGGCTGAGATTTCACCGAATTTACGATGGGATTTGAGAGAGGAGACCAGAGGAAGAGCTACCTCAGTCTCCAAACCCCAATGGAAGTGGGAGAGATAAGACCTCATAACTTTTCCCTCTTTTTATTCTGTCAGTGAGACTATAAGCTCAAACTATTACTTAAAGAAGGAAGACATCTATATGTCATTATTTGTAATAGAATTGGATCTAGCATTCAATGTAGCTGTGATCCCAGCATCTGTGGTGTCATCTCTGGTCTGAGTTCAAGTACAGACAGGAGAGGCCAAAATCTCTCACAGCCTTTGTGGCCACCGTATTTGTATGTGTACTAGAAACCTGGCAATTCAGTAGAGATGGGACTATGAGAGGAAATTATGATAAATTATGGTAGAATAAGACAGTTTCTTATAGTAGAAACCCAGTCTTGCAGAAGTAATTGTTTTCCTTCTCTCGCTTGGTCTCATAAGTAGACCTTGACGTCCCGTGTGGGTCAGTTGGTAGTGCATGGCGCTTGCAACGCCAAGGTTGTGGGTTTGATTCTCACGGGGCGAGGGACCAGTATGAGAAAATCTACTGTAAATTGCTCTGGATAAGAGTGTCTGCTATATGACAAATGTAAAAAAAAAAAAATGCATTGCATTTCAACATAAGTGCAGTGGAAGTGTAGCTTATAACCTCTAACATGCTCTCTGTGTCTCACAGTTGCTCCCTGGAATTTGGAGATAGCAGCTGCATTCCTGACAAAATCTTTGATGATTAAAAAACCCTACGGTGCCACTACATAAAGCGTCTCTGAGTAGGAATGCTGATCTAGCACTAGGTTCCACCCTGTAATATTATTCTCTGTGATCTAAAGGGGAAAACTGATCCTAGAACAGCACTCTGAGACACTTTATGAATATGGGCCCTGGTCTGACTTGAGACAGACACATTAACACATTCCCATCAAAGCTGTGTCTGTGACTTATGATGGTAGGTCATGTTCAAGTGACACAGCAAATGCAATGTTCCATCTTGCCTGGTGGGGTTGTACTGTATTTTACAGTAATGCTTTGTGTGGTTAAGTAGAGGGTACTGAGGGTACTTGACAGCTCACAGTTGAGGCCTGTGGGTTGTGTTAACTTGTCAGGGAGCCCTGCATATTAAGCACACACAGTAATTATATCAAATTAGAACCCAGGTGAAAGCTATGATCCCTTATTGACTTGTTAAATGCAGAGGGTGGATGGGCCTTTGAATGGGGTATGGAAGTGCCTTTGAACAGGGGTGTAAAGTACTTAAGTAAAAATACTTTAAAGTACTACTTAAGTAGTTTTTTTTTCGTTATCTGTACTTTATTTATATTTTGGACAACTTTTACTGTTACTTTACTACATTCTGAAAGAAAATTATGTACTTTTTACTCTTTACATTTTCCCTGACATGCAAAAGTACTCGTTATATTTTCAATACTTAGCAGGATACAGGATAACGGTCCAATTAACTCACTATTCAAGAGAACATCCCTGGTAATCCCTACTGCCTCTGATCTGGAGGACTCACGAAACACAAATGCTTCATTTGTAAATGATGGCTGCGTTTTGTAGTGTGCCCCTGGCTATCCGTACATTTTAAAAAATGTGCTGTCCGATTTGCTCATTATAAGCAATATGAAATTATTCATACTTTTACATTTGATACTTAAGCATATTGTTGCAATTACATTTACTTTGATACTTACAGTTGAAGTCAGAAGTTCACATACACCTTAGCCAAATACTTTTAAACTCAGTTTTTCAAAACTCCTGACATTTAATCCTTGTAAAAATTCCCTGTCTTAGGTCAGTTAGGATCACCACTTTATTTTAAGAATGTGAAATGTCAGAATAATAGTAGAGAGAATTATTTATTTCAGCTTGCAGTTCTTTAATCACATTCCCAGTGGGTAGGAAGTTTACATACACTCAATTAGTATTTGGTAGCATTGCCTTTAAATTGGTTAACTTGGGTCAAACGTTTCGGGTAGTCTTCCACAAGCTTCCACAAGTTGGGTGAATTTTGGCCCATTCCTCCTGACAGAGCTGGTGTAACTGAGTCAGGTTTGCAGGTCTCCTTGCTCGCACATGCTTTTTCAGTTCTGCCAACAAATGTTCTATGGGATTGAGGTCAGGGCTTTGTGATGGTCACTCCAATACCTTGACTTTGTTGTCCTTAAGCCATTTTTTCCACAACTTTTGGAAGTATGCTTGGGGTCATTGTCCATTTGGAAGACCCATTTGCAACCAAGCTTTAACTTCCTGACTGATGTCTTGAGATGTTGCTTCAATATATCAACATAATTTTTCTTCCTCATGAAGCCATCTTTTTTGTGAAGTGCACCAGTCCCTCCTGCAGAAAAGCACCCCCACAACATGATGCTGCCACCCCCGTGCTTCACGGTTGGGATGGTTTTCTTCGGCTTACAAGCCTCCCCCTTTTCCTCCAAACATAATGATGGTCATTATGGCCAAACTGTTCTATTTTTGTTTCATCAGACCAGAGGACATTTCTCCATGTGCAGTTTCAAACCGTAGTCTGGCTTTTTTATGGCAGTTTTGGAGCAGTGGCTTCTTCCTTGCTGAGCGGCCTTTCAGGTTATGTCGATATAGGACTCGTTTTACAGTGGATATAGATACTATTGTTCCTGTTTCCTCCAGCATCTTCACAAGGTCCTTTGCTGTTGTTCTGGGATTGATTTGCACTTTTTGCACCAAAGTACATTCATCTCTAGGAGACAGAACGCGTCTCCTTCATGAGCGGTATGACGGCTGCGTGGTCCCATGGTGTTTATACTTGCATACTAATGTTTGTACAGATGAACGTGGTACCTTCAGATGTTTTTAAATCGCTCCCAAGGATGAACCAGACTTGTGGAGGGCTACAATTTTTTTCTGAGATCTTGGCTGATTTCTTTTGATTTTCCCATGATGTCAAGCAAAGAGGCACTGGGTTTGAAGTTAGGCCTTGAAATACATCCACAGGTACACCTACAATTGACTCAAATTATGTCAATTAGCCTATCAGAAGCTTCTAAAGACATGACATAATTTTATGGAATTCTCCAAGCTGTTTAAAGGCACAGTCAACTTAGTGTATGTAAACTTCTGACCCACTGGAATTGTGATACAGTGAATTATAAGTGAAATTGTCACGTTCCTGACCTGTTTTCTGTTGTTTTGTATGTGTTTAGTTGGTCAGGGCGTGAGTTGGGGTGGGCATTCTATGTGTTGTGTTTCTATGTTGGGTTTAATGTGTTGCCTGATATGGTTCTCAATTAGAGGCAGGTGTTTGACGTTTCCTCTGATTGAGAACCATATTAAGGTAGGCTGGTTTCACTGTTTGTTTGTGGGTGGTTGTCTTCCGTGTCTGTATGTATGTTCGTACCACACGGGACTGTAGCGTTTTGTTTGTAGTCTGTACCTGTTAGTGCGTTCTTCGTGTTATATGTAAGTTCTCTAGTTCAGGTCTGTCTACGTTCGTTTTGTTATTTTGTAATCATTCCAAGTGTTTTTTCGTGTTCGTCTTCGTCGTTTAATAAATCATTATGTTTTCAAAACCCGCTGCATTTTGGTCTGATCCCTACTCCTCCTCTTCAGACGAAGAGGAGGAGAGAAACCGTTAAAGAAATAATCTGTCTGTAAACAATTGTTGGAAAAATTACTTGTGTCGTGCACAAAGTAGATGTCCTACCTGACTTGCCAAAACTATAGTTTGTTAACAAGAAATTTGTGGAGTGGTTGAAAAATGTGTTTTCATGACTTCGACCTAAGTGTATGTAAACTTCCAACTTCAACTGTAAGTATATTTAAAACTAAATACTTTTAGACTTTTACTCAAGTAGTATTCTTCTGGGTGACTTTCACTTGAGTCATTTTCTGTAAAGGTATCTTTACTTTTACTCAAGTATGACAATTGAGTACTTTTTCCACCACTGCCTTTGAACGGGGCATAGTAGTAGGTGCCAGGCACACCGGTTTGACTGTGTCAAGAATTGCAACACTGGAGGGTTTTTCACGCTCAACAGTTAATTTAACACATCTGTGGTAAGCATTGGAGTAAACATGGGTCAGCATCCATGTGGAACGCTTTCAACACCTTGTAGAGTCCATACCCTGATGAATTTAGTCTTTTTCTGAGGTGCAACTCAATATTAGGAAGGTGTTCCTAATGTTTTGTACACTCGTTTATCAGAGAACAAGACTGTGTTTTTCTCTCATGTGAGCATGCACTCTACTGAGCTGTCAGTGTTTGCAGGGGATGTGTCTTCAGAAACACAGAACTGTGTTGGGGTTTGTTTGGTGACGATGGTATGTAGTATTTCACACGTGCAGCTGGTGACACCTTAATTTGGTGTCTAGTAATGGCAGGAATTGAATCAATGGAATGGTATCAAGCACATTAAACGCATGGTTCCATGTATTTGATACCATTCCATTCACCCCATTCCAGACATTATTATCAGCCGTCCTCCCCTCACCAACCTCCTGTGGTATTACATTAATTCCGCTCGCTAACATTAAGAAACACTCATGTGCACAGTAGGCCTATGTTCATAGAGATAGGTAGTTGAATATGGGTATGATGAGTAGCAAGTCAATTATGGTCAGAGTAAAAATCTGAGTAGTTATTGAAAGGTAACATAGCAACAAACACTATATTAATCAGAACACATGAGGATGACTCTGGCAACCATTCTGCTCTTTTCTTCATACAGTTGCGAAAGCCTGCCTAGTGTTTCATAAAATATTCTCAAAATTTACTGCAGAAAATTATTCAAATGTGGTGGTTGCAACCCTGTTAACCTCTAACCAGTAATAATAGGATTTATATTTTAGGTTTGTTGATGTATATCTAATGCCATTTAGCCTATTTAGCCAGCAGAATTAGAGGTCTTCTGTGGATTTGCGGCTGCATAGTGAGTGAGAAAAGCAAGCTGCGAATGCCAATAGATCTGAATACTTCTCGAGATAAGACAAATATGTGGCAATATGTTTTGGAAAGGGGTGACATACAAATGTTTTTCCATAGTTTTCTATAGCTTTGAGTGCTACACAATTAATTTCAATGCAATATAATAGGATACAGTGGTCTATTAGATTCCTTTTAACCTACAAGCTGTTTCCACAGTCTCTGGAATGGTCACAATTCATACTGTTAATGTAATGTTCTTAAAACTGGTCTGCTAGTTATCTTTTGAGCTGGTCTGTTTGTGACATCATTTATCGCCGCCGTCATGTTACCCTTGGCGACGAAGTGGTGTCCTCAAAGTGGAGTGAATATCAGAGAGGGTTGCCATAGTAATTAGCTGCCAGGCAATGCTGTACTTCTGCACACCATGTTCCTTAACAAAGGCCAGGTCTCTCTTAAAGGTCCAATGCAGCAGTTTTTAATCTCAAGATAAAATCATTTCTAGTACTTTCAATTAAAATGGTCAAAAAGAAAACGAAATGGCTTCTTAGGGAAGAGTTATTTCTCAAGCAAGAATTTTGCTAGGACTGTCTGGGAGTGGTCTGAGTGGGGAGCGGAAAACTGAAAACTATCTGGCAGAGAGGTTTGAAACTCTTTCTTATTGGTCTATTAACTAATTGACCACCTGGTGATGTTACTAGGCAGGCCAAAACCACCAAAACAGGCTTTTTAAACAGCTCTGACATAAAAAAGGCATTATCAAAATTTGTCTGGAAATGTATATAAAACACAGCAAAATCACATTTTTGACTGCACATGGCCTTTTACAAACTTTATACAAAGACAGGGGAAAGAGACTTCCTTTGTGTTTCTCTCTTCTATTCAGGGACAAATAGGTTAATCTCAGGTTGAAGCCCTTTGTGGATTGTAGTTTGATTTAATAGTTATTTGTCATATCAAAGTACAGATTTGAAAGGCTGTAGTTCCAAAAACGGTGAACTTAAAATTAAAAACATTGTTCTCTCTTTTGAATCAACATCTCACATAAAAAAAGCTTTAATTGTCAGATACACCGGATAGGTAAAGTGAAATGTGTTGTTTTACAGGGTCAGGCATGGCACCCAGGGAGCTAATTAGGATTAAGTGCCTTGCTCAAGGGCACATCGACAGATTTTTTAATCTTTTCGGCTCGGGTATTAGAACGTGCAGTCTTTCGGTTACTGGCCCAACGCTCCAACCGCTAGGCTACCTACCCTAATAAAAAGCTTGTGTCTTTCTCTTCTCTTTCCTCCATGACTGACTGTGTGATGTGGACATGGAGAAAGTAGCCTCGGCCGACTCCTTTCTCCCCATGCCTCGTGTGCCACAGAGGGCCGAGCCCCAGACCCTCCACCCTGGTACAGAAGACGACCAACCCTCCTCCAGCCCCAGACCCACCTCGTCCTCCCCATACCCCCTCAGCCAGCTCCTGCTCCAGCAGCAACCCGGGCCCCCGGGATCAGCCGTGTCACCCGTGAAATCCAAGGTCAAGGCCCTGTCTGAGCGCAACAAGACAGCCTTCAAGGCTGACATGGATAAGAAGGCCTCCCCTGTGCCCTCCTCCCTATTCAGTCCCTCGCTTGTGAGTTGGGGCTCCAGCAGTAGCGATGACGATGCAGAGTCCCAGGGTTACACGTTCTCACCAGTTGTGCCTGACAGCCTGATAGAGGGGGCAGGGATGGCTGGGTTGGACTTCAGCCTGCTAGCACTCCCACGCGGCCTGGGCGAGGGCTCCAGCCGAGAGAACCTCTCTGTCGTTAGCGCCAACGCTAGTCCCCTGGAGGATAACGTTAGTGCCGCTAACGTGGCTAAACCCTGGGGCCAGCAGAGGAAGGCCAAGGGGCACAGCAGGGTGGGCAGGGAGCTGCTACGCAGGGACAGCCTGGAGGGTCTGAGGCGGTGTATGGGCGAGCTGGGGTCCCAGGGGGAAACGTTTGGCCTGTGGAGGGCCAACAGCCTGGATAGTGTGTGCAGCAACCGGATCTCCATATCTCTGGCAGAGAGGGTGGAGATGAACCGGGGCCTCCTCAAGCAGATGCTGAATAAGAGCCAGGGACCGGAGCCAGGGTCCAAAGAAAACCTGGAGAGAGAGCAGAAGGCAGAGGTGACCCCATGCAATGGAAGAGGTACAGTAAAGAGCTAAAGATGCTGAGCCTGTATTCTCCACCATATTGCACCAACTAATAAACAAAAAATATATATTGTTGAATGAGTTTCTCCCCCAAAAACACAGTAGCACACTGTACTGCTATTTTCAAGTTCAGCACACTACTTTTTCAGACTAACATTATCAAAACCTTGGATTATATTATCGAATGTTAGCAAATGCGTTAGCCTTGTTTAGCATACCTTCAGATAACATTAGTGAGATTACAGTGAGTAGAGACAGAGTCTAGACAGTAAGGATTTTTTTTACCCTCAGTGATGTAAGGAATTTATCTGAGACAGACCTGATCTATTTGCAGTCAAGTGGAGAGTATATTTCCACCACAGTGATATTCTTGCAACAGACACCTCCATTTTGATGAGGCTGGAATAAAACATGATTTCCCACACTATGAGGTTGAATAATACTGTGAAGTTGTGAAAATGATGATAATAACCCTGTAATGTAAGAGCTGTTTGAAAAGACTGCCTGAAAATTCTGCCTGTTTTGGTGGGATGGAGTTTTGGCCTGCCTAGTAACATCACTAGGCAGTGAATTAGTTAATAGATCAAATATCTCTGCTAATAACTGCTAGTTTTCAGTTTTCCCCTTCCCACTCAGACCACTCCCAGACAGTCCAAACAAAATTCTGGCTTGAGAAATTGCTCTTTGGCTAGGAAGCTAAATTTGTTTATTTTTGACAATTTTTATAAAAAAGAATCACAGTAAGGTACTTAATTGTTAACCAGAAATAATTTGATATTGAGATGAAAAGGCTGCATTGGACCTTTATAAACAATCAATGTAATGTGATAAAGGTAATAAATTACAACGGAATGTAGAGATTTTTTTTTTAAATAGCAAGGAGAAGGTGGGAGGGAGGCCGATAATAGTCTATTTCTGACTGTTGACCAGATGTTTAATGATCGTAATGCCCCTCTAATTGTGACCGTCTCACAAACAGAAGTTTTCTTCCGCCTGTGGGTTGCTCTGTCCCTCACTTTCATGGCCTCAAATATTCTCATGCTAAATGAATCATGCTTTTATAGACAAAGTGATAAGTAAACAAATGGGATAAACTTAATACGGTTCTTCCATACAGTGCATTCGGAAAGTATTCATCCTGTTTCCATTGATCATACTTGAGATGTTAGATGTTTCTACAACTTGACTTTACCTGTGGTAAATTCAATTGATTGGACATGATTTGGAAAGGCACACACCTGTCTATATAAGGTCCCACAGTTGACAGTGCATGTCAGAGCAAAAACCAAGCCATGAGTTGAAGGAATTGTCCATAAAGCTCCGAGACAGGATCGAGGCACAGATCTGGGGAAAGGTACCAAAACATTTCTGCCAAGACTGTGCTAAGCTGTCAAGGCAAAGGGTGGTTGCTTTGAAGAATCTAAAATATATTTGGATTTGTTTAACACTTTTTTGGTTACTACGTGATTCCATATGTGTTATTTTATAGTTTTGAAAATACAAAAAACCCTTAAATGAGTAGGTGTCCAAACTTTTGACTGGTACTGTGTGTGTGTGTGTGTGTACATACATACATACATACATACATACATACATACATACATACATACATACAGTATATCACAAAAGTGAGTACACCCCTCACATTTTTGTAAATATTTGAGTATATCTTTTCATGTGACAACACTGAAGAAATTACACTTTGCTACAATGTAAAGTAGTGAGTGTACAGCTTGTATAACAGTGTAAATTTGCTGTCCCCTCAAAATAACTCAACACACAGGCATTAATGTCTAAACCACTGGCAACAAAAGTGAGTACACCCCTAAGTGAAAATGTCCAAATTGGGCCCAATTAGCCATTTTCCCTCCCCGGTGTCATGTGACTCGTTAGTGTTACAAGGTCTCAGGTGTGAATGGGGAGCAGGTGTGTTAAATTTGGTGTCATCGCTCTCACACTCCCTCATACTGACTGGTCACTGGAAGTTTAACATGGCACCTCATGGCAAAGAACTCTCTGAGGATCTGAAAAAAAATAATTGTTGCTCTACATAAAGATGGCCTGGGCTATAAGAAGATTGCCAAGACTCTGAAAATGAGCTGCAGCACGGTGGCCAAGACCATACAGCGGTTTAACTGGACAGGTTCTACTCAGAACAGGCCTCGCCATGGTCGACCAAAGAAGTTGAGTGCACGTGCTCAACGTCATATCCAGAGGTTGTCTTTGGGAAATAGACGTATGATTGCTGCCAGCATTGCTGCAGAGGTTGAAGGGGTTGGGGGTCAGCCTGTCAGTGCTCAGACCATACGCCGTATACTGCATCAAATTGGTCTGCATGGCTGTCGTCCCAGAAGGAAGCCTCTTCTAAAAATGATGCACAAGAAAGCCCACAAACAGTTTGCTGAAGACAAGCAGACTAAGGACATGGATTACTGGAACCATGTCCTGTGGTCTGATGAGACCAAGATAAACTTATTTGGTTCAGATGGTGTGTGGCGGCAACCAGGTGAGGAGTACAAAGACAAGTGTGTCTTGCCTACAGTCAAGCATGGTGGTGGGAGTGTCATGGTCTGGGGCTGCATGAGTGCTGCCGTCACTGGGGAGCTACAGTTCATTGAGGGAACCTTGAATGACAACATGTACTGTGACATACTGAAGCAGAGTATGATCCCCTCCCTTCGGAGACTGGGCCGCAGTGCAGTATTCCAAGACAATAACGACACCAAACACACCACCTAGAATTCCACAGCCTTGCTAGAGAAGCTGAAAGTAAAGGTGATGGACTGTCCAAGCATGTCTCCAGACCTAAACCCTATTGAGCATCTGTGGGGCATCCTCAAATGGAAGGTGGAGGAGTGCAAGGTCTCTAACATCCACCAGCTCCGTGATATCGTCATGGAGGAGTGGAAGAGGACTCCAGTGGCAATCTGTGAAGCTCTGGTGAACTCCATGCCCAAGAGGGTTAAGGCAGTGCTGGAAAATGATGGTGGCCACACAAAATATTGACACTTTTGGCCCAATTTGGACATTTTCACTTAGGGGTGTACTCACTTTTGTTGCCAGCGGTTTAGACATTAATGCCTGTGTGTTGAGTTATTTTGAGGGGACAGCAAATTTAAACTGTTATACAAGCTGTACACTCACTACTTTACATTGTAGCAAAGTGTCATTTCTTCAGTGTTGTCACATGAAAAGATATACTCAAATATTTACAAAAATGTGAGGGGTATACTCACTTTTGTGATATACTGTACATACATACATACACACTACCGTTCAAAAGTTTGTGGTCACTTAGCAATGTCCTTGTTTTTGAAAGAAAAACATTTTTTGGTCCATTAAAATAACAACAAATTGATCAGAAATACAGTGTAGACATTGTTAATGTTGTAAATGACTATTGTAGCTGCTAACGGCTCTTTTTTAATGGAATATCTACATAGGTGTAGAGGCCCATTATTAGCAACCATCACTCCTGTGTTCCAATGGCATGTTGTGTTAGCTAATCCAAGTTTATCATTTTAAAAGGCTAATTCATCATTAGAAAACCCTTTTGCAATTATGTTATCACAGCTGAAAACTGTTGTTCTGATTAAGGAAGCAGAAAAACTGGCCTTCTTTAGACTAGTTGAGTATCTGGAGCGTCAGCATTTATGGGTTCGATTACAGGCTCAAAAGGGCCAGAAACGAAGAACTTTCTTCTTAAACTCGTCAGTCTATTCTTGTTCTGAGAAATGAAGGCTATTCCATGAGAAACTGAAGATCTCGTACAACGCTGTGTACTACTCCCTTTACAGAACAGCACAAACAGGCTCTAACCAGAATAGAAAGAGGAGTGGGAGGTCCCGGTGCACAACTGAGCAAGAGGACAAGTACATTAGGGTGTCTTGTTTGAGAAACAAATGCCTCACAAGTACTCAACTGGCAGCAAACAGTACCCGCAAAACACCAGTCTCAACGTCAACAGTGAAGAGGCAACTCCGGGATGCTGGCCTCCTAGGCAGAGTTCCTCTGTCCAGTGTCTGTGTTCTTTTGCCCATCTTAATCTTTTATTTTCATTGGCCAGCCCGAGATATGGCTTTTTCTTTGCAACTCTGCACAAGTATTTCGCTACACACGTGATAACATCGGCTAAACATGTGTGTGCGACCGGAAAAATTGGATTTGATTTGTGCTTTTTGTGTTGTAATTTCTAGAGAAACAGAGACGGGCGCATTTCAATATTGGAGAAAAATTCTACTTCAACCTGCTTAGTTACAATTTTCATCTCTCTCCACAGATTTCATTACCCTGCATGACAATGACTGGGACTTAGGCATCTCCCTACAAGACAGCGAGCACAGCCGAAGGTACAGTAGAACCTCACGTATTGCTTCCAGGAATGCAGGCTTTTGCTCTAGCCCTGCTCTAAAAGACATGATTTGTGTTCGAGTAGGACTGGAGCAAAATCTGAGCACCCAGGAGCTCTCCAGGGGCCAGGGGAGGGTTGACCACAGACAGATGTATCATAAACGTATTTCCAGTTTGAGTCAACTGGGTCTTCTGTTGCTCTAAGAAACGAACTGTCAGTACTGGCCATCAACACAGTCAGTGCTCCATCTTCCTCTTTCCCTACATTCTTTTATTCATTTCTAATGATGTAAAGTGTGTACTTGTGACCCATGTGAAATTACTTCACTTAAAATAGTATTAACATTTCCTGACTGTAAAACATACATAATCTGATCTTTACCAACTAAATTATGTTTGTTGAGACGTCTTTTTGCTTATTCTTTGGTTAAGATGTTACGCAAAATCCCAACCTAAGTATTTTCATCCTGATACATCTACATAGCTTTAATGACACTACCAACACCTATAACTCTACTGCTTGGCTCTTGTACCGCTCCCTGTTAGAGCCGCAAGCTGCAAAGAGTGACAGGGTCACAGTGTTTACAACAGCTGTTACTAAAAGCTCCACTGTCATCAACAGAGAGGATTACGGTTATATCGCTCACTTCTCTGTCTAGGTCATTCACTCGTCTGAGTCAGTCTCAACATAAGAGGAGGGAATCTCGGTACAACAGCTTATCGTAGAAAGAAGAAACACACTCATTGATTTGTTCCCCCATTGAGTGCCTGTTAAGCAGGTGTCGTTGTGGAACCGAATGGGCAGCTATGTGTGGTTAGTCGTTAAAGCCCTGAGCACTGTGGGTAACTGTGTTTTTGGTGTTTGTAAAATGTTTGCGTCTGTTAATGCCCATGCATAGAGACGTATACAAGCAAAGGGACTTCTTCAGTCACATACTGTATACTCATTCACAAATACACACACAAACACAAAGCACAGGCAAACAGGATAAAAGCGTATGAAAATACACACACACACACACACACAGTAAAAGCAAATTGAAACACACACACTCCAAATCTCATTTGCACACACAGACCTTGTCAGCCTAATTAGTAGTGGTCCTGCTCGGCCTAGTCCCCTACTCTGAGTGCCTCTCCTGCACAGGCACTGACCTTTGCCTCTACCATCTCTCCCACCACCCCTCTGCCTGTGTGTGTGTGTGAGACGGTCTGTGCGCAAACAGGGCCTTTGTGTCCAGCGAGGACCTGCCGCTGAGTCAGCGCCATGAGCAGGCCAAGCGGCTCCTGGAGAGAGCCCGCATGAAGACCCGGTCCTGCCCACTCAAGGCCGACCACACTATCCTACCCATACAGAGGGACAACCCGTAAGTACTGCTCCACAACAGTGCATGTTTGTTTGTGTGTGTGTGGGGGGGGGGGGGGGGGGGGGTTGGAGAGTCGTCAGTGTGTGTTTACCTACCGAGCTTAGCTGTAGCAGACACCTGTACCACCATGACCAACCAAACAAGACCAAACAATAAACTGTTTTTCTCTCCTCTTCTCTCTCCCTTTTCTGTCCCCTTTCCTGATTCTAGAGGTGTTTGTGCTGGACAGACCGGAAGGGCTGTATTGTGTTAGGCTGGTTAAAAGGTGCTGCAGCTCTCTCTTTTCTATTTACTGACAGTGTCCAGTGTAGATAACTACAACAGGCAGTGCTCTCTTGTCGTGCTTGTTTCACTGTAATACTAAGATATATTTATACAGTGGGGCAAAAAAGTATTTAGTCAGCCACCAATTGTGCAAGTTCTCCCACTTAAAAAGATGAGAGAGGCCTGTAATTTTCATCATAGGTACACTACAACTATGACAGACAGAATGGGAAAGAAAAATCCAGAAAATCACATTGTAGGATTTTTAATTAATTTATTTGCAAATTATGGTGGAAAATAAGTATTTGGTCAATAACAAAAGTTACAAAACTACAGGGCGAGTGCGTGGAGGAGACACAAGACGTACCGGACTGGGAAGGCGTACTGGAGGCCAGATGTGTGAAACTGGTGCAGATGACACCGGACTGGTGTCATGCTCCTCAGCATGCCAGCTCTGCAGCACTCTCATCGCCATCACCTCTCTCCGGAATCTTTCGTCAAGTTCCTCCTTCGACACCCTGACGGTCTCTGGCTCATTCCTCGGCTCCGCCGACCACCCCGTATGCCCCCCCCAAAAAATTTGGGCTGTCTTTTGGGCTTTACTTGTGGCCGCGAACCCCGGCGTCGTCGCTGTTCTCCCTTCTCTCCTTGCGTCTGCTGTGACTCCTGCCAAGGAAGGCGATCCTGTCCTGCCAGGATTTCCTCCCAAGTCCAGGATCCCTTTCCATCCAGAATCTCCTCAAGTCCATGTTACCCTCTCCTCCTGGGCACGCTGCTTGGTCCTGTTGTGGTGGGATCTTCTGTCACGGCTGTGTGTAGAGAAGGACCAAGGCGCAGCGTGCCCTGAGTTCCACATCTTTATTTCGTGAAACTTACAAAACAAAAAAATAAACAAACAACGAACCGTAACGTAAGAGGTGCAACATACACGAACTCCAAACAAGATCCCACAAAAAAACAGTGGGGAAATGGCTGCCTATATATGAACCATACCATGCCAACATAGACATAAAACAACCTAGATAACCCACCCTAGTCACACCCTGACCTAACCAACATAGAGAATAAAAGGCTCTCTATGGTCAGGGCGTGACAGTCATGCAAAAAGTAGACGTCCAAACCGACTTGCCAAAACTATAGTTTGTTAACAAGAAATTTGTGGAGTTGTTGATAAACTAGTTTTAATGACTCCAACCTAAATGTATGTAAACTTCTGACTTCAACTGTATATATATATATATTTGATGTACTGCTTTAAAATGTATAGTTCATCTGTGTTCTGTTTATAGTGCACTTTAGTAGTTTTTAAATGCCTGGTATGTCGCAGATATCTATTATGGGTCACACTTTGACACCTCTGCTTTTAACTCATTCCATGGGGGGCTGCAGGTTTTTGTTTTTTCCTTTTAAATTAAGCCCTAGACAACCAGACGTGAGGAGCTCCTTACTAATTAGACCTTAATTCATCAATCAAGTACAAAGGAGGAGCAAAAACCAGCAGACACTCGGCCCTCCGTGGAATGAGTTGCGAGTTGCGCGACACCTGCGCTTTAAAGTGTGTTACACAGATACTACATTATGTAGTAATGTGACATGCTGATATTTACATTTAACTAACTATTAACTACACTAACTATACAATATGTCGCTAATGTCGCTTATCTGCAGTGACCATGTACAGCTGAGTACATAGTTATACTCAGCAAAAAAAAGAAATGTCCCTTTTTCATGACCCTGTCTTTCAAAAAGATAATTCGTAAATTCGTAAAAATCCAAATAACTTCACAGATCTTCCTTGTAAAGGGTTTAAACACTGTTTCCATGCTTGTTCAATGAACCATAAACAAGTAATGAACATGCACCTGTGGAACGGTTGTTAAGACATTAACAGCTTACAGACGGTAGGCAATTAAGGTCACAGTCATGAAAACTTATGACACTAAATAGGCCTTTCTACTGACTCTGGAAAACGCCAAAAGAAAGATGCCCAGGGTCCCTGCTCATCTGTGTGAATGTGCCTTAAGCATGCTGCAAGGAGGCATGAGGACTGCAGATGTGGACAGGGAAATAAATTGCAATGTCTGTACTGTGAGATGCTTAAGACAGCGCTACAGGGAGACAGGACGGACAGCTGATCGTCCTCGCAGTGGCAGTCCATGTGTAACAACACCTGCACAGGATCGGTATATCAGAACATCACACCTGCGGGACAGGTACAGGATGGCAACAACTGCCCGAGTTACACCAGGAACGCACAATCCATTCATCAGTGCTCAGACTGTCCGCAATAAGCTGAGAGAGGCTGGACTGAGGGCTTGTAGGCCTGTTGTAAGGCAGGTCCTCACCAGACATCACTGGCAACAACGTCGCCTATGGGCACACACCCACCGTCGCTGGACTAGACAGGACTAGCAAAAAGTGCTCTTCCCTGACGAGTCACGGTTTTGTCTCACCGGGGGTGATGGTCGGATTCGCGTTTATCGGAGAAGGAATGAGCGTTACACCGAGGCCTGTACTCTGGAGTGGGATCTATTTGGAGGTGGGGGGTCCGTCATGGTCTGGGGCGGTGTGTCGGCCTGAGCTTGTTGTCATTGCAGGCAATCTCAACTCTGTGCGTTACAGGGAAGACATCCTCCCTCATGTGGCACCCTTCCTGCAGGCTCATCCTGACATGACCTTCCAGCATGACAATGCCACCAGCCATACTGCTCGTTCTGTGCATGATTTCCTGCAGGACAGGAATGTCAGTGTTCTGCCATGGCCAGCCAAGACCCCGATCTCAATCCCATTGAGCACGTCTGGGACCTGTTGGATTCAAGGGTGAGGGCTAGGGCCATTCCCCCCAGAAATGTCCGGGAACTTGCAGGTGCCTTGGTGGAAGAGTGGGGTAACATCTCACAGCAAGAACTGGTAAATCTGATGCAGTCCACGAGGAGGAGATGCACTGCAGTACTTAATGCAGCTGGTGACCACACCAGATACTGACTGTTACTTTGATTTTGACCCCCCATTTGTTCAGGGACACATTATTCCATGTCTATTAGTCACATGTCTTTGAAACTTGTTCAGTTTATGTCTCAGTTGTTGAATCTTGTTATGTTCATACAAATATTTACACATGTTAAGTTTGCTGAAAATAAACACAGTTGACAGTGAAAAGACATTTATTTATTTGCTGAGTTTAGTATTAGGTAACTTAATGTAAAGCATTGGCTTATACATGATGGCCCATTGGGCTACCTTGGTTGCTATGTCAGGTCCTCTCTCTCTCACGGCTATTTCCAACATACACGTTACACAATCCAGCTGTAATTATACAACTACAACACCTCCCCGATCTTAATCCTAATATCATCTGTGGTCCTGGAGCAGATTACTGATTACCTCAGCATATCAAATCAAATGTATTTATATAGCCCTTCTTACATCAGCTGATATCTCAAAGTGCTGAACAGAAACCCAGCCTAAAACCCCAAACAGCAAGCAATGCAGTTGTAGAAGCACGGTGGTTAGGAAAAACTCCCTAGAAAGGCCAGAACCTAGGAAGAAACCTAGAGAGGAACCAGGATATGAGGGGTGGCCAGTCCTCTTCTGGCTGTGCCGGGTAGAGATTATAACAGAACATGGCCAAGATGTTCAAATGTTCATAAATGACCAGCATGGTCAAATAATAATCACAGTAGTTGTCGAGGATGCAACAAGTCAGCACCTCAGGAGTAAATGTCAGTTGGCTTTTCATAGCCGATCATTAAGAGGATCTCTACCACTCCTGCTGTCTCTAGAGAGTTGAAAACAGCAGGTCTGGGACAGGTAGCACGTCCGGTGAACAGGTCAGTGTTCCATAGCCGCAGGCAGAACAGTTGAAACTGGAGCAGCAGCACGGCCAGGTGGACTAGGGACAGCAAGGAGTCATCATGCCAGGTAGTCCTGAGGCATGGTCCTAGGGCTCAGGTCCTCCGAGAGAAAGAGAGAAAGAGAAAATTAGAGAGAGCATACTTAAATTCACACAGGACACCGGATAAGACAGGAGAAGTACTCCAGATATAACAGACTGACCCTAGCCCCCCGACACAAACTACTGCAGCATAAATGCTGGAGGCTGAGACAGGAGGGGTCAGGAGACACTGTGGCCTCATCCGATGATACCCTCGGACAGGGCCAAACAGGCAGGATATAACCCCACCCACTTTGCCAAAGCACAGCCCCCACACCACTAGAGGGATATATTAATTCTGATCAAGGTGGGATGTTCCCACACATACAGTTGTCAATTACCAGACAGTGTCAACATCCACTCCAGATTAGACTGATTGGATGGGATGTCACGGCCGTTGTAAGGAGGAGACCAAGGCGCAGCGTGGTAAGCGTACAGTCTTCTTGTTTATAAGAACGAACACTGAACAAACAAACAAAATGAACCGTGAAGCTAATATGAGTAGTGCAGACAGGCAACTAAACATAGAACAAGAACCCACAAACACCAAAAGGAAAATTGCTTCCTAAATATGATCCCCAATCAGAGACAACGATAAACAGCTGCCTCTGATTGGGAACCATATCAGGCCACCATAGACATACAAATACCTAGACCAACAAAACTCTAGACTTACAAAAAACCCTAGACAATACAAAACAACTAATGTACCCACCCTAGTCACACCCTGGCCTAACCAAAATATAAAGAAAACAGAGATATCTCAGGTCAGGGCGTGACATGGGAAGTTTTGGATACCGACCAACCAGTAGGTGATGTGATATAAAATTGAAATAATGGCCCCTGCAATGACAGCCAACTATTATCAAAATCCTTCTAAATGAAATCAATTTGGATTGATGTGAGTGTGTTTATGCATTGGATTGTGTTATGTAAGAACAATTAATTTTGTATTTACAATGTTGGGTCTGATTTAATTTGGAAATATATCTGGGTTTGAAGGGAGTTTTCTGGTTGTAATTTGACACTTGATAAGACTGATTCTTCGTACTGCTTCACTGCACCTGTCATATTTGCAAGCTACCCCCCCCCCCCCCCCCCCCCCAACACACACACACAAGCATTCCGAAAGGGTATAAAAGGAGGAGCACATGCAAGGCAAGAACAGTACATCACTCCCTCCCTCTGGGGAGCTATTTTAGCCAGCCATGCAGGTTGCTGTTCCCTACCAGTACAGTGCAATAATATAGACTCTCACCCACTATAAGTTTTCTGTTCAGTCATTGTAAAAAGGATCATGAAAATAAAAAATAATAAATACATAGAAAATAAATAAATACATTTAAAGATGAAGTTGTATTAGGAACAATAGATTGCTTATTTAATACACTCACACCACTCTAGATAGTCATGAATGTGTTTATTTCATCAGTAAAATAGAAAAGTCATAAAATAGGCTAGATGATGGGATACAGACAGAGAGGACGGCTGTACTGGGGATGACCTTCCCCTTAGCAAGAGCTGAGCATGTTAGGAATGTAGAGGCTGGGATACACACGTGCCAGAACACGGAGAAGAATCCCACAGCCATGTAACCAATCTGTGTTCGGAGGAAAAATGCTGGATGTTTCTTTATGGGGTTTCTGTCTTTCTGTGTGTGTGTCCATCTACAGGGAGCAGCTGTCCAATGCTGGAGCTCCCGTTCACCGGGCTCCTCTGGTGGGGAAGGGAGGTGTGTCATCGGCGATAGTTGCCGCCGTTACCTCATTGTCAGGAAATCTCAGTGACTCCTCCAGTGGCGACTCGGGCTGCGGCCCCCGCCAACGCCCCAGCCAATCGCCGACACGGGTCCGCTTCGAGGACGAATCAGAGAACGATGCGGAGGTGCGCTACTTGGTGAGGCTCCGTCAGTGGAGGAGGGCCCAGGGTCTGCTCATATCCAAGCCCAACCTCTCTTCCTATGTCAACGGGCGGATGGACACTGATCCAGGAACTGGAATAGTGATCGAGCGAGGACGCTGCCTCGAGGGCAGCTTCTTATGGCACAAGAAGGCTCGCAGGACACAGGAGGGCTACGTAAACAGGGGCAGCAGGGGCCATTTTAAAGCTGCGGTAGCACAGGAGGAGCTCAACAGGCAGTGCAACTCGTGCAGGACGTTTCTGGAAGTCGGGGTCCCGAATCTGAACCTCCATCTGAACCCATCACCCCCGAAAGGGCAGAACGGCCCAGTGAACGGAGAGGGGAAGGGGAAGGTGCTCATGTCTTGCTGGGTGGCTCCCAGTGAGCCCAGCCAGGCAATTCTTACCGAGGTGATCAAGGAGACGTACATTGGGAAGGTAACCCTCCGCGATGTGGCGGATAGCACCGGGACAGGGCGTGGCTGGGCGGGAGAGACGGACAGCAGCAGTGGGAGTGTTCGGTTGTGTCGACGGTGAAAAGGAGGAGTAGGAGAGGGGAGATTCTGGGCACCAATGGGCATGGAGCACCCATCACGACCAAGGTCCAATCACAGTTTGGCACCAGTGAGCTCAACTAATGGTATTATGGTGGTGCAGCCCAATCCTTACACCATTGAGAAACCCGTGTCAATGGTGGTGGGTTTGCACACTCACTCTCCCGCTCCCCCAGAAGAACCCACAAACTGTCCCCCGTGCCTCAAGAGCAACCCCTTTCACCTTCCTCAGTGCCCATCAAATCAGCTCTGAAAACAGTACCTAAGACTCGGCCCAATGGCCAGCTATCAGTCAAACTCATGCCTTCACCACAGTACCGCCTTTTCCCCCGGGACTCCCTGGAAGACCAGGGGAGAGGGGCTGCACCCAACCCCCAGAACGAGCACTCGGTTGGGGGGAACTTCAAGGAGGTTGGTCTGTCTTTGGGGCTGACTTCCAGCACTAGCACGATAATGCCCTGTATCAGGCCTGCCTTCCTGCTGAAGACCTCCCCATCACCAGCGAAGACAGCAGAAGAGAAGTTGGTGCACCCTACGCCACAGGCACCAGGTCAGCTTCAAATACCCACTTGCTCACACACACACACAAACACTAATTTGTGTGCTGTGGGACAGTGGATTGGTAAGAAAAATAAGTGTTGCTGCTCTTCACAGCTCATCTGCAACTTTTCAGGGAAGTTAGGAACCAATAAGGCTAAGGCTAGCTTTTTCAAGCCAAAATTTTCATCCTGTAGCACAGACTCAAAAAAGTTCTGGGACACTGTAAAGTCCATGGAGAATAAGAGCACCTTCTCCCAGCTGCCCACTGCACTGAGGCTAGGAAACACTGTCACCACCGATAAATCCACTATAATCGAGAATTTCAATAAAGCATTTTTCTACGGCTGGCCATGCTTTCCACCTGGCTACCCCTACCCCGATCAACAGCCCTGCACCCCCCTCAGCAACTCGCCCAAGCCTCACCCATTTCTCCTTGACAAATCCAGATATCTGATGTTCTGAAAGAGCTGCAAAATCTGGACCCCTACAAATCAGCCGGGCTAGACAATCTGGACCCTCTCTTTCTAAAAATGATCTGCCGAAATTGTTGCAAGCCCTATTACCAGTCTGTTCAACCTCCCTTTTTTATTGTCTCAGATTCCCAAAGATTGGAAAGCTGCCGCGGTCATCCCCCTCTTCAAAGGGGGAGACACTCTAGACCCAAACTGCTATAGACCTATATCTATCCTACCCTGCCTTTCTAAGGTCTTCGAAAGCCAACAACAAACAGACAGCAAACAGATTACCGACCATTTCACATTTCATTACATTTCAGTCATTTAGCAGACGCTCTTATCCAGAGCGACTTACAGTAGAGTGCATACATTTTATTACATTTTTACATACTGAGACAAGGATATCCCTACCGCCCAAACCCTCCCTAACCCGGACGACGCTATGCCAATTGTGCGTCGCCCCACGGACCTCCCGGTTGCGGCCGGCTGCGACAGAGCCTGGGCGCGAACCCAGCCCAGCCTGGGTGCGAACCCAGAGACTCTGGTGGCGCAGCTAGCACTGCGATGCAGTGCCTTAGACCACTGCGCCACCCGGGGGGCCATTTCGAATCCCACCGTGCCTTCTCCGCCATGCAATCTGGTTTCAGTGCTGATCATGGGTGCACCTCAGCCATGCTCAAGGTCCTAAACGATATCATAACCGCCATCGATAAGATACATTACTGTGCAGCCGTATTCATTGACCTGACCAAGGCTTTCGACTCTGTCAATCACCACATTCTTATCTGCAAACTTAACGGCCTTGGTTTCTCAAATGATTGCCTCGCCTGGTTCACCAACTACTTCTCTGATAGAGTTCAGTGTGTCAAATCGGGGGGCCTGTTGTCCGGACCTCTGGCAGTCTCTATGGGGGTGCCAGAGGGTTCAATTCTCAGGGCGACTCTCTTCTCTGTATACATCAATGATGTCGCTCTTGCTGCTGGTGATTCTCTGATCCACCTCTACGCAGATGACACCATTTTGTATACCTCTGGCCCTTCTTTGGACACTGTGTTAACTAACCTCCAGACGAGCTTCAATGCCATACAACTCTCCTTCCGTGGCCTCCAACTGCTCTTAAATGCAAGTAAAACTAAATGCATGCTATTCAACCCGATCGCTGCCCACACCTGCCCGCCCGTCCAGCATCACTACTCTGGACGGTTCTGACTTAGAATATGTGGACAACTACAAATACCTAGGTGTCTGGCTAGACTGTAAACTCTCCTTCCAGACTCACATTAAGCATCTCCAATTCAAAATTAAATCTAGAATCAGCCTCCTATTTTGCAACAAAGCATCCTTCACTCATGCTGCCAAACATACCCTCGTGAAACTGACCATCCTACCGATCCTCGACTTCGGCGATGTCATTTACAAAATAGCCTCCAACACTCTACTGAACAAATTGGATGCAGTCTATCACAATGCCATCTGTTTTGTCACCAAAGCCCCATATACTACCCACCACTGCGAGCTGTATGCTCTCGTTGGCTGGCCCTCGCTTCATACTTGCCACCAAACCCACTGGCTCCAGGTCATCTACAAGTCTCTGCTAGGTAAAGCCCTGCCTTATCTCAGCACACTGGTCACCATAGCAGCACCCACCCGTAGCACGCGCTCCAGCAGGTATATCTCACTGGTCACCCCCAAAGCCAATTCTTCCTTTGGCCGCCTTTCCTTCCAGTTCTCTGCTGCCAATGACCGGAACAAACTGCAAAAATCACTGAAGCTGGAGACTCATATCTCCCTCACTAGCTTTAAGCACAAGCCGTCGGAGCAGCTCACAGATCACTGCACCTGTACATAGCCCATCTGTAAATAGCCCATCCAACTACCTCATCCCCATACTGTATTTATTTATCTATCTTGCTCCTTTGCACCCCAGTATCTCTACTTGCACATTCATCTTCTGCACATCTACCATTCCAGTGTTTAATTGCTATAATGTAATTACTTCGCCACCATGGCCTATTTATTGCCTTACCTCCCTTATCCTACCTCATTTACACACACTGTATATATACTTTTTCTACTGTATTATTGACTGTATGTTTGTTTATTCCATGTGTAACTGTGTTGTTGTATGTGTCAAACTGCTTTGCTTTATCTTGGCCAGGTCGCAGTTGTAAATGAGAACTTGTTCTCAACTAGCCTACCTGGTTAAATAAAGGTGAAATAAAATTAAAAAATCTGAATGGCAAAGGGCAAAGGTAACACCATCATCTGCATATCAATTGGTGGTGATGATAAATGCCTTGTTGAGAGCAAAGGAGGTGAATGCAAATCCAGTGAATTTACTTTGTCACATTTTATTTGTCACATGTGCCGAATACAACAGTACAAGCCCTTAATGCTGTTAAGAAAAACAAGAGTTAAGAATATTTACTTTAAAAACTCAAGTAAAGGCCTCCCGGGTGGCGCAGTGGTCTAGGGCACTGCATCGCAGCGCTAGCTGTGCCGGCAGAGACTCTGGGTTCGCGCCCAGGCTCTGTCGCAGCCGGCCGCGACCGGGAGGTCCGTGGGGCGACGCACAATTGGCCTAGCGTCGTCCGGGTTAGGGAGGGTTTGGCCGGTAGGGATATCCTTGTCTCATCGCGCACCAGCGACTCCTGTGGCGGGCCGGGCGCAGTGCGTGCTAACCAAGGTAGCCAGGTGCACGGTGTTTCCTCTGACACATTGGTGCGGCTGGCTTCCGGGTTGGAGGTGCGCTGTGTTAAGAAGCAGTGCGGCTTGGTTGGGTTGTGTTTCGGAGGACGCATGGCTTTCGACCTTCGTCTCTCCTGAGCCCGTACGGGAGTTGTAGCGATGAGACAAGATAGTAATTACTAACAATTGGATACCACGAAATTGGGGAGAAAAGGTAAAAAATAAAATAAAAAAAATAAAGTAAAAAAAGACATATAAAAAAAGTGACACAAAATTTAAATTACGAGGCTATATACAGGAGGAACCGGTACAGAGTCATTGTGCAGGGGTACAGGCTAGTTGAGATAATTGAGGTAATACAGTGCATTCGGAAGGAATTCAGACCCATTGACTTTTTCCAAATTCTTTTAGGTTACAGACTTACTGTAAAATTGCTAGTTTTTTTTTTTTTTTTTGCATAAATCTACACACAATACCCTATAATAGCAAAGCAAAAACAGAAATGTTGGCACATTTATTAGAAATAAAAAAAACATATCACATTTACATAAGTATTCAGGCCCTTTACTCAGTACTTTGTTGAAGCACCTTTGACAGCGATTACAGCCTCGAGTCTTCTTGGGTATGACGCTACAAGCTTGGCACACCTGTATTTGGGGAGTTTCTCCCATTCTTCTCTGCAGATCCTCTCAAGCTCTGTCAGGTTGGATGGGGAGCGGCGTTGCACAGCTATTTTCAGGTCTCTCCAGAGATGTTCGATCAGGTTTAAGTCCGGGCTCTGGCTGAGCCACTCAAGGACATTCAGAGATTTGTCCCGAAGCCACTCCTGCGTTGACTTGGCTGTGTGCTTAGGGTCGTTGTCCTGTTGGAAGGTAAACCTTTGTCCCAGTCTGAGGTCCTGAGTGCTCTGAAGCAGGTTTTCATCAAGAATCTCTCTGTACTTTTCTCCGTTCATCTTTGCCTCGATCCTGAATAGTCTCCTAGTCCCTGCCACTGAAAAACATCCCCACAGCATGATGCTGCCACCACGCTTCACCGTAGGGATGTTGGTAGGTTTCCTCCAGATGTGACACTTGGCATCCAGGCCAAAGACTTCATTTTTGGATTCATCAGACCAGAGAATCGTGTTTCTCATGGTCTGAGAGTCCTTCAGGTGCAAACTCCAAGTGGGCTGTCATGTGCCTTTTACTGAGGAGTGTCTTCCGTCTGGCCACTCTACCATAAAGGCATATTGGTGGAGTGCTGGAGAGATGGTTGTCCTTCAGAAAGGTTCTCCCAGCGTCACAGAGGATCTCTGGAGCTCTGTCAGAGTGACCATCGGGTTCTTGGTCACCTCCCGACCAAGGCCATTTTTTAAACGTTTAACTAGGCAAGTCAGTTAGGAACAAATTCTTATTTTAAACAACGGCCTAGGAACAGTGGGTTAACTGCCTTGTTCAGGGGCAGAACAACAGATTTTTACCTTGTCAGCTCGGGGATTCGATCTTGCAACCTTCTGGTTACTAGTCCAACACTCTAACCACTAAGCTACCTGCCGCCCTTTCTCCCCTGGCTGCTCAGTTTGGCCGGGCGGCCAGCTCTAAGAAGAGTCTTGGTGGTATCAAACTTCTTTCATTTAAGAATGGAGGCCACTGTGTTCTTGGGGACCTTCAATGCGGCAGACATTTTTTGATACCTTTCCCCAGATCTGTGCCTCGACCAAATCCTGTCTCTGAGCTCTGCGGACAATTCCTTTGACTTCATGGCTTGGTTTTTGCTCTGACATGCACTGTCAACTGTGGGGCCTTATATAGACAGGTGTGTGCCTTTCGGAATCATGTCCAATCAACTGAATTTACCACAAGTGGACTCCTGCTCCACTACAGCCCTGTCGAAGTGCTCGGCCCTCCTTTTCATGTAGTCCAAGATCCCTAACATCAGACAACCTTTAAGTATAATTGTTAAAGGTGATGTGTTAAAGATAACAATTAGAGGTTGTTACAAACAGGGTTAGGTGGATTACTTCAAAATGCAATCTGAACTGTAACTGAATTCTAACAATGGAGTCTCATTAGTCAAAATATATACTTTAAAGGACACAATTAAATGTGTTTTCAGTCCCCAAGTAGCCATTGGTAAATGCACTGCCTCATGGGTGGTCAAGTCCATGCTGCTGATGTCAGTGAGGTGTCAGATCAGTGACTGTGAAGGTGTGTGTGTATGTATCCGAGAGTGCATCTGTGCGTGTGTGCATATGCTTCTGTGTGTGCATGTGTTCGCTTGTGCATACGTGCGTGTGATTGCATGCATGCGCATGTGTGGGGTGTGCTTGTGTGTGCTGCACCCAGGTCCCAGCAGGGATTTTGTAGTCAGCACATCCACCAACCCCAGCCTTGTAGTCCTACCAAGGCCTGTTCCACCCGATTCCACAGCCTGGTTGATTAGATATGTGAAGCATCTGATTGTTCTCACTCTCTCTCTCTATTTGGTGCAGTATTTCTCAATTAAAAAATGTACACGAAAACGAGTTGTTTCTCGTTGAATGAAGAATCCCCATTGTTGACGAAGTGTTTACCCGAACAGCCGGAAAACCCCTTAGTGAAAACCAAAACTAAGGAAATGTCATCATAATATATGCACAAACTCTTCTGAACTAGTTCTGCTGGGAAGCATGCGGACGCCTTCTCTCTCTCTCCCCTCTGACTCTCTTTATGTCTCTCGCTGTGTCTATGCATGATAAATACTCAACAATCCCCCCCCAGAAAAATATGTAGCAAATATGTAGCAAGAAATTCACATCTCGCAAACAATATTCTACAAAAATATATCATACCACATGCAAATGTCAGTCTAACAAGGCTCTTACTCATTCCTACTTTTCATTAAAAAAATATGAAAGTTACAGATTCTTCACCTTGTAAACATCCCTCCCTCCCCTCTAGAAGTGGAGCTGCAACATCCATGGATGGGAGAGCTCTCTCTGGGAGGAGCCAACATCCTACCCCCTCCCCCATACCATTCTGGGTGTGATGGACTGGTCATGGGGCCAATGAGAGCTGAGCATCAGAGGGAGGAAAGCACTAGTCCAGCTCAGTGAGTACTGGTAAATCCCTCCCTACACCACACTCTTATGCTTAATTCTAAACTGACCTGAAGCTTTATGTTGATTGTAAAAGTTAGGAGCACCACATGGAATTTAGGAGCACCAGAAAATACGATTTTAAAAAAATGAATTGAGATACAGCCTATATGAAGTCTAGCTACTTTAGAAGCATGTTGTGCACTAGAAACTAATATGTAACACATTTGTTTATTATAAAAGCTAACATGTTGATATGAATACCTGTCATTGAAATTACAATGTCATTTGTGGATTATTAGGTCTCTACATTGTGTATAAAGCACTATTTTCCTAGTGGGGATACATTATGTTGACATTTGTACACTGTCTCTTTAAAAACATCAGGTTTGTGATGATGACATGCAAGAGATTTGTCATTCATTCATTCATTCATTCATTCATTCATTGCTATGAACATAGATCTCCTGAAGAAGCTATCCCTTTTCCTTTCTTTCTGCGCCCCCAAATATTTGGATAAAATGGCAAAGTTACCAGTTAACTAACTAGTCAATGAGGTAACATGACTGAACAAAGTGGAAACAAATGGTTAACTACGTGTACAGTGCCTTCGGAAAGTATTCAAACCCCTTGACTTTTCCCACATTTTGTTACATTACAATTATTCTAAAATTGATTAAATCAGTAAAAATCTACACACAATATCCCATAATGAAAAAGCCAAAACAGGTTTTTAGATTTTTTTTGCCTATTTATTGCAAATAAAAAACAAATACCTTATTTACATATGTATTCAGAACCTTCGCTATGAGACTCGAGATTGAGCTCAGGTGCATCCTGTTTCCATTGATCATCCTTGAGATGTTTCCACAACTTGATTTAGAGTCCACCTGAAGTAAATTTGATTGATTGGACATGATTCCGAAAGGCACACACCTGTCTATATAAGGTCCCACAGTTGACAGTGCCTGTCAGAGCAAAACCAAGCCATGAAGTCAAAGGAATTGTCCGTAGAGCTACGAGACAGGATTGTGTCAAGGCACAGATCTGGGGAAGGGTACCAACACATGTCTGCCGCATTGAAGGTCCCCAAGAACACAGTGGCCTCCATCATTATTAAATGGAAGAAGTTTGGAACCACCAAGACTCTTCCTAGAGCTGGCCACCCGGCCAAACTGAGCAATCGGGTGAGAAGGGCCTTGGTCAGGGAAGTGACCATGAACCCGATTGTGCCTCTGACAGAGCTCCAGAGTTCCTCTGTGGAAATGGGAGAACCTTCCAGAAGGACAACCATCTTTGCAGCACTCTACCAATCAGGCCTTTATGGTAGAGTGGCCAGATGGAAGTCACTCCACAGTAAAAGGCTCATGACAGCCCGCTTGGAGTTTTCCAAAAGGCACGCAAAGACTCTCAGACCATGAGAAACACGATTCTCTGGTCTGATGAATCCAGGATTGAACTCTTTGGCCTGAATGCCAAGTGTCACCTCTGGAGGAAACCTGGCACCATCTCTACTTTGAAGCATGGTGGTGGCAGCATCATGTTGTGTTGATGTTTTTCAGCAGCATTGACTGGGAGACTAGTCAGGATCGAGGCAAAGATGAACAGAGCAAAGTACAGAGAGATCCTTGATGAAAACCTGCCCCAGAGCGCTCAAGACCTCAGACTGGGGCAAAGGTTCACCTTCCAACAGGACAACAACCCTAAGCACACAGCCAAAACAAAGCAGGAGTGGCTTCGGGAAAAGTCTCTGAATGTCCTTGAATGGCCCAGCCAGTGCCCGTGTTTTTCTTACAAGGGGTGCGTTCACACAGTATAGAACAGAATGGTAATGTTGGACAAACTAAATAATTGACTTAAGATAAACTGAGGTCCAAAAAATCATCAGACAAGTCCTTTTCAATGAGGAAAGACTTTCCAAGGAATCATTCCAATTCGTAGATCAAAGAATGTAATTTTACCCTTCTCCATTTGAAAATCATTGGACTCCACTATCATGTAAAGTACGTGTACATGTAATACCTGTCAAGGCTGTGGGTAACTGGTGTAAGGAGTCAGGCGCAGGAGAGCTGAGATGCGTGGACAAGGTATTTAATACAAGAAAACACCAGTACAAACACAATACTATGGTGCTGAAAAAATACCGGAACCACGAAATAAACAGGCGTAAATAACAAAACCCGGCAACAATATACTAGCCGTCAGATACAGCCTTACAATAAAACAAACACGCACACAAACATGGGGGAAACCAGAGGGTTAAATAATGAACATGTAATGGGGGAATACAAACCAGGTGTGTAAAAAACAAAGACAAAACAAATGGAAAATGAAAAGTGGATCGGTGATGGCTAGAAGGCCGGTGACGTCGACCGCCGACGGCCGCTCGAACATGAAGAGGGACCGACTCCGGCGGAAGTCATGACAATACCCTATGTGGCGTTAATGTACAGAGCAACAATTGTTATATTAACACACACATATACATACAACAACAAAAAGTACAAAACATTACTAGAGGTTGTAATTGCTGCCAAAGTTGCTTCAACAAAGTACTGAGTAAAGGGTCTGAATAATTATGTAAATGTGATATTTCATTTTTTATATAAATTAGCAAACATTTCTAAAAACCTGTTTTGCTTTGTCATTATGAGGTATTGTGTGCAGATTGATGAGGATAAAAAAAGTATTCAATCAATTTTAGAATAAGTCTGTAACCTAACAAAATGTCGAAAAAGTCAAGGGGTCTGAATATTTTTCGAAGGCACTGTAAGTTGCATTCGAACGTCCCACGACATCTATTATGAATGTAAAATGCGTTCCCGGCAATCCACTGTAGGACGATAAAAATGGTGCACCGGTGATAGCCTATAGGTCAGATCTTTGGACCTGGTTGGGCGCCTACAAGCAAGCCATTTCCGGTCTGATAATGGTGCAACCATGACTCTATCGAATCTGCACTCGCTTTTTCCTCTAGAGCACTCAGAAACAACGGTACAGCGAAGCCTTATCATTACACGTATTACATTTATTATGTAATTATCATAAACTCAAAGACTGCGGGAGGAGGAAATCTCATTTTAACAACAGCTGGTGCACGATCTCTTATATTAAGGAAGTCAAGGTTTTGCTCGCCTGAGTTAGAATACCTCATGATAAGCTGTAGAGCATACTATCTTTTTCCTAGCTGTCTATTTACCAACACAAACCGATGCTGGCACTAAGACCGCACTCAACGAGCTGTACAGGGCCATAAGCCAACAAGAAAATGCTCATCCAGAGGCAGCGCACCTAGTGGCTGGTGATTTTAATGCAGGAAAACTGAAATCCGTTTTCCCTATTTTCTACCAACATGTCACCTGTGCAACTAGAGGGGGAGAAAACACTATCACCTTTACTCCGCACAACTAGAAACATACAAAGCTCTCCCTCGCCCTCCATTTGGCAAATCTGACCATAACTCTATCCTCTTGATTCCTGCTTACAAGTAAAAACTCAAACAGGGAGTACCAGTGACACGTTCAATTCAGAAGTGATCCGATGAAGTGGATGCTTAAGCTACAGGACTGTTTATGTAGCACAAACTGGAATGTGTTCCAGGATTCATCCAATGTTTACCACATCAGTCACCGACTTCATTAATAAGTGCATCGACAATATCATACCCACAGTGACCGTATGTACATATCCCAACCAGAAGCCATGGGCTGACATTTTCAATCCCTCCCTGATCCAGTCTGCAATAACAACATGTTTCAAGCAGACCCCCATAGAAAGCCAAGGTAGCCTGTCTAAATGACTATCGCCCATAGCACACCTGTAGCTATGAAATGCTTTGAAAGGCTGGTCATAGCTCACATTAACACCATCATCCCAGACACCCTGGACCCACTCCAATTCACATACCACCCCAACAGATCCACAAAGGATGCAATCTCTATTGCACTCCACACTGCCCTTTCACACCTGGACAAAAGAAACACCTATGTGAGAATGCTATTCATTGACTACAGCTCAGCGTTCAACACCATAGTGCCCTCAAAGCTCATCACTAAGCTAAGGTCCCTGGGACTGAACACCTTCCTCTGCAACCGGATTCTGGACCTCTTGACGGGCCGCAACCAGGTGGTGAGGCTAGGTAATAACACTTCTGATACGCAGACCCTCCACACAGGGGCCCCTCGAGTGAGTGCTTAGTCCCCTCCTGTACTCCCTGTTCACCCACAACTGCGTGGCTGCACACGACTCCAACACCATTGTTAAGTTTGCCGACGACACGACGGTGGTTGGCCTGATCAACGACAACGATGAGACAGCGGCCCAGTACACATTACCCTCTGTAGCGCCTTCCAGTCGGAAGGCAGTTGCCATACCATGCGGTGATGCAGCCAGTCAAGATGCTCTCGATGGTGCAGCTATAGAACTTTTGGAGAATCTGAGGGCCCATGACAAATCTTTTTAGCCTCTTGAGGTGGAAGGGGTGTTTTGTGCCCTCTTCACAACTGTGTTGGTGTGTTTGAACAATGATAGATCCTTAGTGATGTGGACGTCGAGGAACTTGAAGCTCTCAACCCGTTCCACTACAGCCCCGTTGATGTGAATGGGGGCATGCTTGGCTCTCCGTTTCCTGTAATCCACAATCAGCTCTTTGACTTACTGACATTGAGAGGTTGTTGTCCTGGCACCACACTGCCAGTTCTCTGACCACCTCCCCATAGGAGCTCCCTGCCATCCAGGACCTCTATACCAGGCGGTGTCAGAGGAGGCCCAAAAAGACTCCAGCCACCCAAGCAACAGACTGTTCTCTCTGCTACCGCGTGGCAAGCGGTACCAATGCACTAAGTCTGGAACCAACAGGACCCTGAACAGCTTCTACCACCAAGCCATAAGACTTATAAAAAAAACTTAAATAGCTAATCAAATGGCTACCCAGACTACCTGCATTTACCCTTTTTTTGCACTAACTCACACGCTGGACTCTACCCACAAATACACACATAACATACAGACATGAATACTGATGCCACACACACACTTTTACACACACTGCTGCTACTGTCTTATCTATGCTGTTTCCTAGTCACTTTACCTCAATTACCTCGTACTCCTGGACATCAACTCGGTACTGGTACTCCCTCTATACAGATAGCCATTGTAACAGCTGTCCTCCTCCTCTTCGTCTGAAGAGGAGGAGTAGGGATTGGACCAAAGTGCAGCGTGATATTTGGACATAAAAGTTTATTAAAGTACAGAAGAAAACCGAACACACTTCAACAAACTACAAAATAAGAAAACGAACGATGTAGACAGACCTGAACATGGAACTTACATAAAGACACGAAGAACTCGCGAACAGGAACAGACTACATCAAACGAACGAACAAACCGAAACAGTCCCGTGTGGTGCAACATACACAGACACAGAAGACAATTACCCACAAACACATGATGCCCATGGCTGCCTTAAATATGGCTCCCAATCAGAGACAATAAACCACAGCTGTCTCGCTCCGGCTGCTCCTGTCTGGCGGAAGGCTCCGGCGGCTCCTGTCTGGCGGAAGGCTCCGGCGACTCCTGTCTGGTGGAAGTCTCCTGCGGCTCCTGTCTTGCGGAAGGGTCCGGCGGCTCCTGTCTGGCGGACGGCTCTGAAGGCTCATGGCAGACGGGCGGCTTTGCAGGCTCAGTACAGACGGGCGGCTTTGAAGACTCAGTACAGACGGGCAGTTCATACGGCGCTTGGCAGACAGACAGTTCAGACAGCGTTGGGCAGATGGGCAGTTCAGGCGCCGTTGGGCAGACGGCCAGTTCAGGCGCCGTTGGGCAGACGGGCAGTTCAGGCGCCGTTGGGCAGACGGGCAGTTCAGGCGCCGTTGGGCAGACGGGCAGTTCAGGCGCCGTTGGGCAAACGGCAGACTCTGGCCGGCTGAGACGCACTGTAGGCCTGGTGCGTGGTGCCGGAACTGGAGGTACCGGGCTAAAGACACGCACCTCCAGGCTAGTGCGGGGAGAAGGAACAGGGCATGCTGGACCCTGGGGGCGCACATTAGGCCTAGTGCGTGGTGCCGGAACTGGTGGTACCGGACTGGGGACACGCATCTCAGGGCTAGTGCGGGGAGCAGCAACAGGACGCACAGGACTCTGGGGACACACAGGAGGCTTGGTGTGTGGTGTAGGCACTGGTGGTAAAGGGCTGGAGACACGCACCATAGAGCTAGTGCGTGGAGGAGGCACAGGGCTCTGAAGACGCACAGGAAGCCTGGTGCGTGGTGTAGGCACTGGTGGTACTAGGTTGGGGCGGGGAGGTGGCGCAGGAAATACCGGACCGTGCAGGCGTACTGGCTCCCTTGAGCACTGAGCCTGCCCAACCTTACCTGGTTGTATGCTCCCCGTCGCCCGACCAGTGCGGGGAGGTGGAATAACCCGCACCGGGCTATGTAGGCGAACCAGGGACACCATGCGTAAGGCTGGTGCCATGTAAGCCGGCCCGAGGAGACGCACTGGTGACCAGATGCGTTGGGCCGGCTTCATGACATCCGGCTCAACGCTCAATCTAGCCCGGCCGATACGTGGAGCTGGAATGTACCGCACCGGGCTATGCACGCGTACAGGAGACACCATGCGCTCTACTGCGTAACACGGTGTCTGCCCGTACTCTCGCTCTCCACGGTAAGTACAGGGAGTAGGCGCAGGTCTCCTACCTGACTTCGCCACTCTCCCTTTAAGCCCCCCCCCCAAGAAATTTTTGGGTTGTACTCACGGGCTTCCAGCCTTGCCTCCGTGCTGCCTCCTCATATCGCCTCCTCTCGGCTTTCGCTGCCTCCAGCTCTTCACGAGGGAGGCGATATTCTCCCGGTTGTGCCCAAGGTCCCTTTCCATCCAGTATCTCCTCCCATGTCCACGAGTCCTGGTTCTTTGGCCGCTGCTGTTGGTTCCTCTCACGCTGCTTGCTCCATGGTAGGTGGGTGGTTCTGTAACAGCTGTCCTCCTCCTCTTCAGACGAAGAGGAGGAGTAGGGATTGGACCAAAGTGCAGCGTGATATTTGGACATAACGAAGTTTATTAAAGTACAGACGAAAACCGAACACACTTCAACAAACTACAAAATAAGAAAACGAACGATGTAGACAGACCTGAACATGGAACTTACATGAAGACACGAAGAACTCACGAACAGACTACATCAAACGAACGAACAAACCGAAACAGTCCCATGTGGTGCAACAGACACAGAAGACAATTACCCACAAACACATGATGCCCATGGCTGCCTTAAATATGGCTCCCAATCAGAGACAATAAACCACAGCTGTCTCTAATTGAGAACCAATCTAGGCAGCCATAGACATACAAACACCTAGACAAGACATTGCCCCATTAAACATACAAACCCCTAGACAAACCAAAAAACACATACCTTCCCCATGTCACACCCTGACCTAACTAAAATAATAAAGGAAACAAAGAATACTAAGGCCAGGGTGTGACAGCCATGATATTTTTACTCACTATTTTTATTTATTATTAACTGTGCATTTCACTGTCACTAGTTACATTTTTTTTTAACTCTGCATTTTTGGGAAAGGACCCGTAAGTAATAATTTTGCTGTTAGTTTACACCTGTTGTCTACAAAACGTGACAAATAAAATTACATTTGATTTTTGATTACAACAATTATTATCTGGAAGATTTTTTCTCAAATCATAGTGTGCTCTCAAAATAAAACTCCTGGTCGCACATCAGAATATTTATTTGCATATATGACCAAATATTTTAGAGGTTTGACCCAAAATTAACATCGGTCCTCCTCCCTTTCAGAGAGAGATGTTGAAGAAATCTATTTTTAGATTCCCACAATGTTCTATTTTACTAAACTATCATCTAATTTGGAGCTCTGCCTGACAGCCAGCCTTAGCCTATAGTCATTAGTGGTATTCCACAGACTGTTAATATTTGTATACAAACTAGTTCAAACCAGGTGGTTTTAGAGTTGTGGTGCAGACATAAACAAGCACTGCCTCAGTCTAATACTTTTTAACTCAACACTGACCTCTTCTGACCAAAGAGTAATAAGTGAATTAATGCAAGCATCTGAGGTGAAATTATTATATCAATTTCCTGGATGAATTCTATCTATTTCAAAAGGTTTTCCAGATCAAATGAATAACTAGAATTTATAATGGAGTTGAGTCCAGCTTAGATGTGACTCATCATGTTTGTACTTGTTTATATGTTGTTGTCCCTCTCTCAATGTCTTTCTGTTGATCTGTCTCTCCCTCTTTCCCTCCTTCACACCTCTCCCCCTCACAGGATGGTAGGGACAGAGACAGAGCAGCAGGAGGCCAGGTCCAAGCTTTCTCTGCGCCGTTTATTCTCCGCCATCGGCCTGAATGGAGTGGGGAAGCTGGGTAAAGGGCGCTCCAGTAGCATGGAGCAGCTTAGCTTCCATCCCCGGGGTGTCCCCCCGGCCTTTCCTGGCCCCAGCTCCAGCTCTAACCCCAGTCCTGCACGCCCAGAACCCAGCCAACTGAGAAAAGCCCCGTCGCTCCAGTCCCTACGCATGGTGAGAGGAGATATATCTTTTGAATTATAGGGAATTACAGCGATTCTAACCTTGATTGTAGTCTGAGAGGTTCTGCTTTATGTTTGTCAAACTGTTTAATCCATAAGGATACTGAGATCTCAGTTAGTTTGAACATTGTTGTGACCGTGTACTAGAAATTTTAATATTTTTCCTCATAACTATCCTGTAAAGTGCCTATTTGGTCAAGGTATTTGCTGATACCTTGAAAAAAGTAACACCATCTTATAATGAATCCAAATGCATATTATGAAAAGTCGCATAGGGCTGCTGTCATGTTCATTTCTCATCTCCAGGGGTCACCCTTTAAGCAGCTGAGGAAATCGTCATCAGTCCAGAATGTACAGTCCTCCAAGAAGAAGGGAGATGGCTCCAGTGCATACACACCTGGAGATCAGCCCAGCAGCCCTGCTCTCAGGTATAACCAGTACAGTGCGTCAATAACATCACTGAGGGTTCGAGCCCTGAAATCTGATTGGCTGACAGCCGTGATATACCATGGGTATGACAAAGCATTTATTTCTACTGTTCTAATTACGTTGGTAACCAGTTTATAATAGCAATAAGGCACCTCAGGGGTTTGTGGTATATTGGCCATATACCACACCTCCTCGGGCCTTATTGCTTAATTACAACCTATGTTGTGATAATTGCATTGTTTACTCTATAACCCATTTGTTCAAACTCCACCGTGATGTACGTAAGGCCGTGACAACAAAAAGACAACAGTCACACAGTGGTGGAAGAAATTCAACTACACATACGTTTGTTTCATCACACAACCGTAAAGAAACATCTGTCCAGTGAAGTCCACAAAGCAAATATTGCAGACAAACATATCACATGCAGCATGGTCACGCAAGTGAATGTTAAAAGTGTGTGTGAAAAAAGTGAAAAGTGAATGTGAAAGCAAACTTAAAGGTACTGTTCCAAAAAAATTCTGTCCAATCAGTGTTGCTATATATTATGTGGCTATCAATGGTACTGATGTGTGTGTGCTTGCGCGCGCAAGTAAAACATTTTTTTTTGACTCACCCTACTTGTAGTTGAACACCAATGGCATCCTCCTCTCTTTCATGTTGGCAAAACGGTCTATGGCCCTGTCATACAGTACACTTTAAGTTTTGTTCTCATAGGCTACCTAGCTAAAATGCGTGCTAGCCTGCCTTCCTCGCATGGGCAACAATGAACCAGCTATGTTAGCTAGGCTACATATTGAAATTCAGTCATCTCAGGCCAGTGGCACAAATGATTAATTTATGGTTAGATCAGAATCGGCGTCATAATCATTGGCCTGTACAGAGAATTATACTGAACAAAAATATAAATGCAAAATTGTAAAGTGTTGGTCCCATGTTTCATGAGCTAAAATAAAAGATCCTAGAAATGTTCCATATGCACAAAAAGCTTATTTATCTCAAATTTTGTGCACAAAGTTTTGTGAGCATTTCTCCTTTGCCAAATAATCCATCCACCTGACAGGTGTGACATATCAAGAAGCTGATTAAACAACATGATCATTACACAGGTGCAACTTCGTTTTATAGAATTTGGCAGTACTTCCAACTGGACTCACAACTGCAGACCATGTGTAACCACGCCAGCCCAGGTCCTCCACATCCTGCTTCTTCACCTGCGGGATCGTCTGAGACTGAGGCCAATTTAGCAAGCTAACTACTGCAGGACATCAACACAAGCAGACAAACGGACACGTTTTTCTGAATATTACATTTTGCAAAGGAAGTGATTTGATTTGTCTGAAGCCAAATCCAAACTGGCCTCCCTTGGCGGGTGTTTTGCTGCACCTGGACAACCCACAGTTGAGCTCAGCTAATTATTTTACCCAAAAATTATCAAGGGAGGCCAAATGCTTGCTGGTATCAGTCAATCAAATGCTACGGCAATGTTAATTTATTTATTGGTCAAATTTTGGGGGAAGCCTGGCTTCCCTTGGGATCCATGAATACACATCACTGGGTATAACATAAACACACACACATTAGAACTATGACATCAGCAACATAAAAATAGGCAACTGTTGCAGTAATAACAGTCAATCTAACATCCAATCTGTCACAATGCAAAGCTTGCACATTGATCTTCTCTAAAGTGGCACCTCATGTCAAAACATTATGAATGAAGTCAACATGGATCCTTCCTGACAGGATGTTACACGGATGGCATGTGTTCAAGGCTCCCGGGAATCTCTGGTATGCATGGATGGCTACCGTGTGTGTCGTCCATCCGAATAGTTTCCATTCACTGGATCTGACGGGGTGTTCGAAGTGGACAGATAAAAATAGATTGAGTGCAGTGGTGCTGCCGAAGAAAGACATGGAATTCGAAGACTATTGCAACATCTTATGTTGGATTTGGGAAGGTGGCTTGGAGCAGTGATGAAATTGAACATTGACTGTTTGATGATGTTGTTGACACTGCCTGTGTTAGTGAGTGTGTGTTTGTTTATTAGTGTGCGTGTCCGTCAAGTGCGTGCGCGCGTGTGTGTGTGTGTGTCTGTACATGAGTGTGTGTTTAAAATTTTAAAGTCACATGCACAACTACAGTGAAATGCTTTTCTTGCAAATTCAAAACCCAACAATGCAATGTGTGTGTGTGCCTGTACATGTACGTGAGTGTGTGTGTGTGTCCCAGCTGCTGACACACTAGAGACCAGAGAGGAGGACATTTCAGCCTTGCACTTAACTCAACTTCGTGGAGAGGCAGAAACCTGATAGGCTAGGAGTATGACAGAGCCGCGCTATATATGGGCCGCGCTACATGGCTTTCTATGGGGGGTTCTGCCATAGAGACCTTAATATAGGAAGCAGACCATCTCCATTCAATGACTTCATTATTTACATTATAAAACTGGAAATGGCACACGGCAGCAGGCCATCATTTGTCTCTCCAATCACCTTCATAGCTTATTACTGAAATCAAATTGCATGTTTGCTATGGTATGATAGGGAAAGGGGGATACCTAGTCAGTTATACAACTGAATGCATTCAACTGAAGTGTGTCTAATGGCATTTAACCCAGCCCCTCTGAATTAGAGAGGTGGGAGGGGCTGCCTTAATCGACATCAACGTCATGTAGAAATGAGTCAAAACATCCCCACTGGGCAACAACGTCAATTCAACGTAATTTCATTGAAACAACATTGATTCCACAAGGGTGTGCCCAGTATATATTGATTGAAACCCTATTGGCCGTACTGAATATGATACTCTATACAACAGGATTACCTACGCTCGTCCACAAGTATCATACAGGTGATCTTAGGTCAAAGAGTTCCAGTAAAAAGAACCAGCAAAAAGTAATGGGACTTGATGAAGACCTGGGAGTCAAAACGTTGTTCAGGAAATCACCTGGGAGGATAGATTGCAGCGTGTATCCTGTAAACTCTACATGGATGTATCCGAGCCTGTGTCAAAGATTTCAATGTTTGCATTATGTGGCACGGAATTCATATATATATATATACATATATATCTTTTTTAAATATAGCATGCTACAGCACCCCATATATGTCACCTCAAAGCTGCTGTTCTGTCTCTCTCCAGTAAGGGCCTCCAGATGGTTCTGAGTGTGGAGGATGTGGGCAGCCCCAGTGGGGTGCGCTCGGTAGGCAGGGTGGCCCAGGCCTTCCCTGACGGTACCCCCCTGCTGGAGCTCAACAGACCTCCCAAAGGACCCTTCGGCTTCCTCATCTCCCGGGGCAAAGGACGACCCGACTCAGGTACACAAAATAAGCCTTTTACACTGCATCCATTTACACCGGTACTTGGGCCTAAAGTCTAGTGTTTCCATGACTTAGACTGGGGCCAAAAGCCTAGGGTTGGTCCTAGATGGCCTATCCTGCTCTAACCCAGAGCCGTCTGGGGCCAGATTGGGGACTTGTTGTTTTGGTTGACTTTCTAATCTAGTGTTGTGTAATGATGTCCTGTTCATTAAAATGTTCCAATTCTGTGTGCTCAAGGTGTGAATATTTTATTGTTAACTTACTTCACTCGTGTCCTGCAGTTGGATGTGTGTTTAGTGTTGTATTCCGTGTGTGTTTAGTAATATATGTGTCCTGTAGGTGTGTGTGTGTGTGTTAGGATACAACATATTACCTAAGGTTGTATGTTTTATATTAGTTGTGTGTGTGTGCCCCTCCCCTACAGTCTGTCCTGTAGGTGTTGGTGTGTAATTATCAGGTGTAATAGTACTCCCCTCCCCTACAGTCTGTCCTGTAGGTGTTGGTGTGTAATAGTACTCCCCTCCCCTACAGTCTGTCCTGTAGGTGTTGGTGTGTAATTATCAGGTGTAATAGTACTCCCCTCACCTACAGTCTGTCCTGTAGGTGTTTGTGTGTAATTATCAGGTGTAATGATACTCCTCGTATGTACCCGGTGCTATCAGTAGCATGCATACATTTGCCTGTAGATGTGTGTTATAAAATAAGTGTGTATGTGTGACCCTACCAGTACGTTATTCTGTTTGTTCTGTAGGTGTGTATGTTGAAGAGATGGGCGACAGCAGCACAGTGAAGATGTACGGGGGGCTGCTGGGGGTGGTAGACGAGCTGCTGGAGGTGAACGGCGAGAAGGTGGCCGGCCTCAGTCTGGACCTGGTGACACGCCTCATGACCAAGGAGAACATAGCCTCTGTCCGCGTGCTCCGACACAGGAGGCTCCCCCCTCCTCGCTACACAACCTGAGGATCGCCGGTCACCATGCAATGCCATGGAAACCCGCAATGTAATGGCAACCAGACACCACAGCAACCACAAACACAATGGAAACCTGGGGTGTTTGGGGTATGACAGAGGGACAGTGAGTGAGACCGGCTCAATGACTGTGAATATGTCTATGGCCGCTTGCTTTGACCGTAGTGTCTTCTCTCAGAAATGTTGCGTTATTCTTCGGAAGACACGTCAAGATGTTTGACACGATTCGGTCATTTTTCTCGATGGTTCAGATGGAGTTGCTATTAGAGCAGAAGCTGTCTCACATTTCCTCATGTCCTGTTATATACTTTTCCTTGAGATCTTTGGCTTTAGATGCTCCTTACTTTCTCTGTTGAAAACATAACCAGCAGTGCCAAAATACACATTATCATTACAGGTAATGCACAAAGCTTTCAGCTGCTCACACAGCAACAATACAGTATGGTAGGAGATTCTCTGTTAAATACCTCACACCAATCTCCTCCATTCTATGCATCTTGACTGAGGTCATCTTTATGCAATTAAATCCTATTTTTATTTTGGTAATTGGTTTAGTCAGAAACCAGACCTGGAATTGAGATAATAAATGTATGGGTTAGAAACATGAAGCATCTCAAAAGTGATACGATTGAAGCAAACCTCACAGTTGTTAGAGAAGACACTGGGCAGTCTCTTCGAGTCCAAGATGCTAATTTTGCTCAGCCAGCCTCATGGAGTGAATGGAACTGTAGGAGAGCATCATAACCGAAAAATAAGAGTTTTGGACTTGGACTAGTCATAAAAATAGTACTGGATATGAACTGAAGCACTAAGGGGATAAAGAAGTACACCATATACTGTATACAAAAGTATGCGGATACCCCTTAAAATTAGTGGATTCGGCTATTTCAGCCACACCCATCGCTGATAGGTGTATAAAATCGAGCACATAGCCAATCAATCACCATAGACAAACATTGGCAGTAGAATGGCCTTATTGAAGAGCTCAGTGACTTTCAACGTGGCACCGTCATAGGATGACACTTTTCCAACAAGTCAGTACATCCAATTTCTGCCCAGCTAGAGCTGCCCCGGTCGACTGTAAGTGCTGTGTGAAGTGGAAACGTCTAGGATCAACAATGGCTCAGCCGCAAAGTGGTAGTCCACACAAGCGCACAGAACGAGACCCTTGAGTGCTGAAGAGCATAGCGTGTAAAAATCGTCTGTCCTCCTTTGCAACACACAGTACCGAGTTCCAAACTGCCTCTGGAAGCAACATCAGGACAAGAACTGCTCGTCGGGACCTTCATGAAATGGGTATCCATGGCCAAGCAGCCGCACGCACACGTGCCTAAGATCACCATGCACAATGCCAAGCGTCAGCTGGAGTGGTGTAAAGCTCGCCGCCATTGGACTCTGAAGCAGTGGAAACGCGTTCTCTGGAGTGATGAATCACGCTTCGCCATCTGGCAGTCCGACGGACGATTCTGGGTTTGGTCAATGGCAGGAGAATGCTACCTGCCCTAATGTATAGTGCCAAATGTAAAGTTTGGTGGAGAAGGAATAATGGTCTGGTGCTGTTTTTCATGGTTTGGGCTAGGCCCCTTAGTTCCAGTGAAGGGAAATCTTAACACTATAGCATACAATGACATTCTAGATGATTCTGTGCTTCCAACTTTGCAGCAGTTTGGGGAAGGCCCTTTCCTGTTTCAGCATGACAATGCCCCTATGCACAAAGCAAGGTCCATACAGAAATGGTCTGTCGGATCTAAGGCACGAGGCGTCACTTCAGAACCAGGTTCAACTACATTTTGTCAACTGCAATAGTAATAACTTGAAAATGACAATATTTCATTGTGTTACTAATTCTTTGAACTCGTGTGTTCTATCCTAGACTGTTCTTATCGAACATCACTACAAAACCCACACCCATAGCCTCGAACTCTTCCATTTTGTTTGACGTTCTTCCTCAATCCACATGGATTAACAACACTCTATATCCATGCCAACTTGATTGTACTGAAGGATCCTCCACTTTCTTCTTTGCTTGTCTATTTGCCAAACAAAGAATCATCATTAGTTGACATTTGCCATATAAATGTGCTGTACCCAAATAGGATTAAGTTCCTCTATTGATCAGAAATGTACTCACAGTGACTGAACCCCTCTTATCTTAGCCTGGCCCAGATCTGTTTATTCTGTCTTGCCAACTCTTATGGTCATTGTCACATCTGATGTGAGACCAGGCTATCTAATCATCTCTCATTTATTAGGTTATTCCTGGTTGTCAGTCTTGGTTCTGAATTCTGGGTTAATCTGTCAATGTACAAAGTCTTTTCCAATGCTGCTGATTTGTTAATGTTATTACAATAATGCACTGTACACAAAGCAATAACTGCCTAAGTGTCCGAAGAAAGGCATTTGAAAACCATAATGTCAAACCATTGGGTTGTAGAGACAACGATGAGAAACGAGATCAGAGAAGTTGATGTCAATATCAGACAGACCCATTGGAAATGCATAGTCAATTATTTTGACATTTCAACAGTAAATACACGGTACTAGAGGTCATTAAATGGGTGACTGACGACAGGAAAGCACTGAAAGTATCGACATGTGAAGAGTCATTTGACGGCTTCACCAGTATTAAAAGTGGACAAAGAACAGACGCTATAGCATACACTGTCACGCAATATGTATTTTGTTTTATTTATATCTATGGTCCAAATAAAACAGATTGTGTACTACTCGTTCTTTCATAGTTTGCATTAGAATTGTTTCTCATTCAATATTGTCCTCTCCATTATTCAAATTATACACACTGATTGTGTCCTGCTCAATGCAAATGGTCAGCTTCACTTCAATAACAAGAAGCATCTACACAGTATCTACCGATGTCAACCAGCTGTATGGGGTCATCTTTCACCACTTGAGTCAATGGCCTCTTTGACTTTCAGCAATAGAGGTGAAAGAAGGATGAATTTGGGAAGAAGAGACCGTTGTGTAGAGTTGACTAGCCAGGGCCTCAGGTGGTCTGTAGAAAGCGAGGAGGGGAGACCGACGGGGGAGTTTGATCAATATCCTACCCCCCCCTATACCTCCCTGGTAACATGATGGTTGGTATATCACCACCAACACACCCTGCAAGACCTCTTTAACTATAGAGGTGTCTCAGGCAGATGATTTGGTGGAGAACAATCGAAGTAGATCAAATAGATGAATGGATACACTTTTGTGACTCACTGTCCATTTAGAATTCAGCAAAGGAATCACTTCCACTGTCCTTCTCTTGTATACCAATACTCACAATGTCTGAGCCCCAAACACTTCACCCCCACCATGCATTGCAAAGCTACTGACACCAGCTGTCTAGAGGGGCTGGCTGAACCCCCTCCGTCCTCTCCTCTCTATGGGGGCGTGTGCTTAGCTGGCCCCTCTATACATCTTTTGTGGAACAAGGGGGGAGCTGGGAACCTGCCACATGCACCTGCGCCCCACCAAGTACACCACCAACCCCTTAGCCGGGTGCTCCTGCACACACACAAACACATGTACACACAGCCAGGCACCACACAAGGCTACTGAGGAGAGGAAAACTCATAATATTGGCTAGAACGGAGCAAATGGAATCAAACACCTGGAACCATGTGTTTGATACCATTCCACTTACTCAGCTCCAGCCATTACCACCAGTCCATCCTCCCCAATTCCACCAACCTTCTGGACCAGGCACATATGAACGCACACATACAGTAATTTCTCTTCTTTTATATGAAGATTTGCACATTATATCAGTGCCATCCAAACATCCCCTCATAGCAGTCTCCATCTCTTCCTGGATCCTAGGAAGCTCTTTGCCCTTAGTGGTACAAGCTGCAATCTAGTGGTAAAAATAACACTGTCATTGCTATCAGACAATGTCAGGGGGACAAACTTAGTGTCAGCGTTATGTTATACTTCTCTGGCTTCCTGTAAACCATTGTCTTTCCACAGATACAGAGTGCTGTATTCAGGGGTGAGCGCTGTGTGTGAGTGGGGTACCCAGGTGTGGATGACTAATAATTTCCTCTCCGGACAAAGGAAAAACGTGGGAGGGCGGGAGGGAGGGGAAACATGAGAGGAGAGGGCCACCTGTCAAGTGGCCTGGGTTCAACCACTGCTCAGTGATGTTCAATAAGAAGTGCTCTGCTCCCTTCTGGCTGTCTGGATCAATAGATGACGTCTGAAACTGCCACCACCGGCCCAGCTGGCCCCGCTGACATTAACGCGGTCTCCCCTTTTCCTCTTAGAACCTTCCCAACATCCAATGAGTGTACAAAACATTAGGAATACCTTCCTAAAAATGAGTCACACCCCCTGTGAAGCGTGAAAAACCCAGCAGCGTTGCAGGTCTTGACACACTCAAACCGGTGCACCTGGCACCTACTACAACATCCTGTTCAAAAGGCACTCTTTTGTATTGTCCATTCACCCTCTGAATGGCACAAATACACAATCCATGTCTCAGGGCTTAAAAATATATTTTTAACCAGTCTCCTCCCCTTCATCTACACTGATATGGATATAACAGGTGACATCAATAATGGATCACTGCTTTCACCTGGTCAGTCTATGTCATGGAAAGAGCATGTGTAATGTTTTGTACACTCATTGTACATCCTAGGACAATTCCACGGAGCCAAATGGACAAGGCTCGTGATCAGTACACCGTAGAACATCTAGAAATTAGGATTTGACTAATCAGGAAGAATAACAACCCTGAGTAGGAACAAGGTGCCCATAACCAATAATACAGAGTCAGATAACTTATCCTCCCTCTACATGGATAGGAACAGAGAAGGGTATTCTGATCCTAGATCTGCGGCTAGTATTGGTTTACATCAAGAGCTGTAGACCCTTCTGAAAACACAAGAGAATCAGGCAAATTGAGCACATCATTCATATGTTATTGAAATGAGCTGAAACAGTGAATCTTCGCAGCATCCTGCTTGCTGTTTTATTTTCAGGACAGACACACAGCCATGATACGATGACATGAGGTCAAAGTTCAAGGGTAAAAAGCATTTTCATACACTCCAGACGCATGACTACACAAACAAGGAAGAGGAACACCAAAGATCTGTATATGACGAGATCATGCTTATGTCTCTGCCCTAAAAATGGCAGTCGTTGTCCCAAAGGCGGGCGACAAGCTTAAATCAGATTTTGGCGAGTGAAACCTCTCGCTTCGCCTCCTCCTCTCTGGGAACACAGTTGTTTCACCCAATCAAACACTAATCATGACTTCCAATGTCATGGACTGTACCCATTCTCCACAAACAGTACTGTTTATTATCACATATTCCAAATAGGTCTCATCCACGTATCACCAGTGACTTTGTTGTGCATTAAGTACAGTATTTAATACTAAGGGTACTTTGTATCGTAATACAGCATCACAATTACTTGCAACTTCAACAAATTCAAAATTGTGACCGACAAGTGATTCTGAGATGGTACATCACTGCCTGGGTCATTGTCATGCTTTCAAAATATCCATAATCTGAAATAAATGCCAATATTTTCAACCAAGTTACACCCTTTCTACCAGATATAACACCGCTGAAAATGTGTGGACGCTTAAAAGAGACCATTTGAAAAAGAAAACAAAGTAAACAAAGACATGTTAGTAAATGTTTTCTACCTAATGATGTCATATACACTATAAATGCAATACTGTATTCCTATTACAGTAAACGTGTGTTAACTAACCGTCATGAAATAATAAATAAACAAATAAAAACAATTGACATACAATATTTCTTTCTAACTTCATAAAACCTTTAAAAGAAGATAGTGGAGTGTTGTCAGAACTCAGATTTGATCACAAGTGTCCATTATATTTCATATAGTAGTACCATCACATGACCCTTATCATTCTGGTGAATTGCATTATTTGACTGTCTTGATTTACTGTCACTTGTGGATTGAGGTGGTACAACCTAAAATACAGTCAATTAATGTATTACATTCATATCAAGTCCTCAAATGAATTGAGGCCTTTTCAGATCAAACTGTTACCAGGTTTCCACGATAACCAACATAACAGTATCATTCTCCTTGAACTGTATAGGAACACACTGAGAGCAGATTCATTCAACCCTCAATTTACAACTTATCCTGGAACCCAAGGTAGGGGCGAGGTACAGGGAAGCAAGATCAAAATGACGTTTCCAGCCCTAGCATAACATACAGCATCAGCCTACTACAGTATCAGCAGACAGCACTGGCTATGTAGATAGATGTTCTCTGTCTTATCACAACTACCAGGGCTGTATTCATTAAGCACCAAACAGAAGAAAGCTGACTGAAATTAAACATTACTTTTCTGTTGCAAAATGTTTCGCTACGGAGTGCCCTAATGATCCTTATTACAACAGGGTTCCTGTAACACTGATTAACCACAACACAGGTCAGGCTTCTCAATTAGCGAAAAAAAAAACACAAGCCTTTGGTATTAGGGCCTTGTAAAAACCACATTCCAAAACAAATGCATGACCCTTAGTCGCTGAGATAAAGAACCTTAGGTCTGTTGACATGCTACCTTCAAGTACACCTGGGGGTGTGTCACACACTGTTCATAAGCATGTATTGAAGTCTTTAGAATGGCCCTCATGGTGAAATGTTGTCGGACTGAAAGATATCAAACATATAGACATGTGGGCGAAGGACTTCTAGATCATGCCACTTTACGTACAAGATAAGACTACTCACATTAGACACATAAATTCAGGATTGAGCCCTGTTCCAGATGTCTATGGACATGCTCCACTACGTTCAGTATTGCTGGCAGCGACTTGATCTTGCAGGCGAGTGTTAAACACCTGTTGATCGTGTATAAGCCAACACTCCAAAATACATATAGTACAAAAGGAAAAAACATAGATTAAGAAAAATATATATATAATAACACATTTAGTTGAACCATTTTAGTGTGGTTAGTGATATGTATACCCGCTTAGCAATATATATTATTTTCCTTGTTAGGGAACTCCAGTGTTTTGTTTCAATTAAGATTATATATACAGTTTAATATATACATATAAACGTTTTATGCCAACAGTGCATCAGGTAGCCGTAGGGGTTTTTCCAGCGAGAAACGATAGACAAGCCCCTTTCAATAAAAACACTAACGATTAGATAAGCGGAGTGGAGTCATCTCATACATTATACTCTGAATATTAACACTAAAATGTCACAAGGAGTATGCAACGACCCTGGTTACACCCTGGTTTACCTCAAATGGGTTTCCGGAAAATATTTTGAGGCCTAGTATTCACATAGGGCCAAATCCTACATAGAGATGCCAAGGAAGGTTTAAGTTTAGTGCTAAAATGACGACTGAGAATGTTGCTTGAGAGGAAACTTGCACCAGCTACAGAAGAATCGCTGTATATTCAGCAGTATGTAGTTAAGAGGGTTGGGGTAGATAGGGAAATGACTATGTCAATGGAAACCTTGATGTTTTCCCAAGCCCCAAGTAAAGTCCATCCCTATGGTGAAAAGGAGACAGGGGTGTTGTTGTGGTGGTGGACGGTCATCATAGGATGAAGAGGAGCATGACGACCACAAACAGAATGGCCAGTAGAATGCCGATAGCACACCACTGTCGGCGGTCTGCAAGAGAAGGGAAGAGAGAAAAAGAGAGAGGAGGAGGGTGAACTGTATCAAACAACGGGAGAAGCAATTGATCTGCAGTTTTTTTTGTAAAAAAAAAAAAAAAATACTACAAAATTATTTCAGACATGTTAACGCATGAAAGGTCCAAATACATACAATTGTGAGGAATTTATGTTCTATGAAGGCTATCATGTCTTTCAACCTGAAACAATCATACTTTAAAGTTGCAACTGGAGTGGCATGTTGCAAAGGGGGGAAGAAATAGCAGGGAAATAATACAATATAAAACCCTAAGAACATTGTCTAGGGGCCGGGGGGAAAGTACCGGCAGGCACATTGTCTAGGGGCTGGGGGGAAAGTACCGGCAGGATATCCTGACAAAAAAAGGGCCAGATTTCATTTGACTCCCTGTCTCCCGAGTTCTTCCTGTTGAAAGCTTCCTGAGGGTGTTTCCTTATAAGGAGGTGCCACCATTTGATGGGGTGTGGGGGGGTACTTTTCCTTCCTCTCCAGCCGTGACCCTTTATGACTCCAGGTCGTCTGGCACAGACGTTCCCTTCAACAGGAAGCCTCCACTCTCAAGTAAAGCATATATCATCTTTAATGACCATCCATACATCAGTGACCTGGACATATTAAAGAACATCAAAAGACATCGACAATAATACCATACTGCCACCTCTGTAAGTTGCAGACTTTGATCATTTGCGGTAGTGGAGATGGCTCCTGAACTTTGAAGTGTATTCTTCCTCAAGGTAGAAAGTAGTGAATAAAGAGACTGCTGTATTACTCACCGGTGGTCATGTTGGAGACCTTGGCCAGCTTCTTCATGACATTGTCTAGTCTGGAGTGGGTACCTTCCATCTCATTGGAGAAGTCATCCAGCATCCTGCAAGAGGAAAGAGATGCTGCATTGTAGATACCAGGAAAGATATATACCAGTATTGACAAAACGTCTCAGAGTAGAAGTGCTGATCTAGGATCAGGTCCCCCCTCTGCATATAATATTATTCATGATAATCTAAACGTCAAAACTGATCTTAAAGATGGACTCCTTAATGGTGAAACTACCACGTCCATTTGCGATATTACAACAAATAAAGTTATTGCAAACAAGAAAACTGTGTATTCCCTCAGACATCACTGCGCCACGATAGAACAGCAGAAAATGGACTGACATCTTTTACCATGTTGCGCAACGCTCCTCACCCATGATTCGTCAATAAAACAAAATCAAAACAACGGCGGAGGGGCGGACAGTGACTCCGTTTCCCCTACTGTGAATTCCATCTTTAAATCAGCACTCCTAGTCAGACACGCTTGATACATACAGCACCTGATTATCTTTGCAGACCTGAAACCTTGTTATTGATTATTGTTTCTGTGGCTGTGTACGTACACGGTCTGTTCATCCAGCTCCATACCAATCCTCTCAGACATGTTCTTCAGCACCCCGATGGTCCCAGACACCAGCTCCAGCTGGTCATCCTGCTGCTCTGCCATGAGCTGACACACACACATACACACGCATGCAGGCAAACACACACGCAGGAACACACACACATGTAAACACACACAGGTCAATGCCGATGTCTTATGTCACCATCATTAAGTTTGCTGACGACAACAGTGGTAGACCTGATCACCGACAAAGATAACAGTCTATAGGGAGGAGGTCAGAGGTGCCAGGACAACAACCTCTCCCTCAATGTGAGCAAGACAAAGGAGCTGATCGTGGACAACAGGAAAAGGAGGTCCGAAACAGACCCCCATTAACATTGAGGGGGTTGTAGTGGAGCGGGTCGAGAGTCAAGTTCCTTGGTGTTCACATCACCAACAAACTATTATGGTCCAAACACACCAAGACAGTTGTGAAGAGAACACGACAACACCTTTTCCCCCTCAGGAGACTGAAAAGATTTGGCATGAGTCCCCAGATCCTCAAAGTTCTACAGCTGCACCTTAGAGAGCATCCTGACCAGTTGCATCACTGCCTGATATGGCAAGTACTCGGCATCTGACCGTAAGGCGCTACAAAGGGTAGTGCAGCTTCCTGCCATCCAGGACCTATATAAATAGGCGTTGGCAGAGGAAGGCCCAAACAATTGTTTCTAAGACTCCAGACACCCAAATCATAGAGTGTTCTCTCTGCTACCGCACGGCAAGCGGTACCGGAGCACCAAGTCTAGGTCCAAAAGACTCCCTAACAGCTTCTACCACCAGGAAAAATGATTCCTTAGACAAAAAAAATGTAAAATCCAGCACATAGTAAGTACAGCAATCAGCAATAGTCGATATCAAAATCATAAGAATGAGTGAGACATTTCTATTAACTATACCTGCTGCTGGGTTTGCTGCTCATCAATGAACATCGAGTTGGCCGTACGTAGCTCTTGGTCCAGACGGGTGTATTTGTCGGGTCCTGGTTGCCAGATTGGGCCTTGAGACCCACTGTTCCCTAACAGAGCCTGGTGGAGAAGTAGAGTAGACATTATTACACATGAGATCTGCTGAAGTATGGTCGCTCAACTACAATGGTGAGGAGGAGTCTTCTGTGCAAGGATCCAGCCAATACAAATGGCACTTATTCTCTGACCAATTTTAATGGAGGATGTTTGCAGTGTTCACGATCTGACAAAGCCGTAAGCAACCTGCTGCTTTAACATGTGCTACATGTTTGACAAGTGCATTCCATCATACTGCACCATTACATGCAAATAGTTCAGTAAGATCTTAGTCCAATAGTTATTCAGAGCTACACACACCTGTCTATTTTTCTTGTCTGACATGGCTAAGGCCGTTGGACTGGACATGTGGTCTTTCATTTCCTGAAATAGAAAACAGCAAAGAAATTAATACAAATGTAATAAAGGCATACACCATACACCGGCCATCATATCGTTAATGGCTATTACAAAACACAACAACTCTAATTAGGGGTGTTTTTTTTAACCTTTAGCACAGAAGGTGCAGGAACCCTGTTATTCTAAGTGTTACTGCTGCTTGCAGTCATATTTGTGTGTGATGATTACTTCAAGTTCAACCGGATTCCTTCCTAGCCCGTGTGAATCAGGCCTGACTCACCTTAACAGTTTGTCTAGTGCTTGTGATGAAGCCTTTCCGTTTGGTCAGCTCCACTGCATCCAGATGGAACTTCTTAGGGTTTGATTCAACAATACTTGCATTCACTGTTAAGGAATAGCCTATTCAACACTAACATGCACCAAAGACATGACAATCCATTACATGTGATTCTCTATGAAGACTGAACTCTACTACAATTGGAGGAAGTACTGTATTTGTTTTGATAAACCAATATATGTGCAAGTTATACTAATTTACATTTTATGTTGGAAGGATATTGATGGTCTCATCGAGATCCTCCAGGTCCCATTCGATGGACCGCAGACTGTTTCTCAACTCATTGGTGGTCCAGTCCACCTCCTCCTTGGAAGTACCACTAGGATCCTGTAGCAGCTCGCTCCATCTCTGGTACAGACCTTGGGCAGTGTTCACCGCCTTCTGGACCTCACTGGAGATTAGGAGAGTCAATAATAAAGTACATGTATCTATATATCTAGTTAAATCACATAGAAATGCAATACTGTGTATATCAAAGGTAGCTGGCAAGACATAACATTACAGTCACAGTGGAATATTAACATAACCACACATACAACATCATTAATACAGCTACTGATATTTCTGTCTTTAACAAATCATACATTGTACAGTAGCTAACAAGCTAAACGTTGTCTACTGCGACAGCGAGTTAGCTAAACATGCTAGCTATAGCTATAATGGTAGCTGTATATCCAAACCGTTTAGACAAATGCCACAAAATGCTATCGTATGCCGCTCATCATTGTGAAATTGGCTGTCAAATACGAATGCAATTTCCTAGACGGATAGCATCAACAAATCCCATTTGTTACAAGCTAGTTAGCTAGCGTTAGCCATCCCTGCTAAAGTCAGGCTTGATGGAATACAATATAACGTTGAAGCTGGCTTAGCTATTTACCATTTGACGACGAAAAACGGATCTTCCATAGACATTTTTGCTCAATAATTTACTGCAATACTAATGTTTCAAATTCGTACCCCCTTGAGAGGCATGCATGACCTGTTGATTGTCTTACACCAACAAAACAAGAGGATCTGTTTACATGCGTGCATTCGACAGAAAACGTTTCAAAGCGTCCATGACCCCACAAATTTGCTTCCGGTTCGAAGGTCAGTGTATTATTTGGTGACTGGTTTCTGAAATATTTAGATATGCAAAGTGAACAACCAGAAGTATTTATCTTTAAAGCTATCTAACCATCAGTCGTCACACGTAGGCCTAGATAAGAAACAACCTTCAGCAGGTAGAAGGGCATCAACTGGAGGGTCACTGGTTCGTATCCCAGGTAATGGGATTATCTGGTGGGGCACTGGTAACTAAAAGGTACTATACTGAACAAAAATATAAACGCAACATGTAAAGTGTTGGTCCCATGTTTCATGGGCTGAAATAAAAGATCCCAGAAATGTTCCATACACACAAAAAGCTTATTTCTCTCAAATTTTGAGCACAAATTTGTTTACATCCCTGTTAGTGAGCATTTCTCCTGGGACCAATAAAAGGCCACTCCAAAATGCGCAGTTTTGTCACACAACACAATATCACAGATGTCTCAAGTTTTGAGGGATTGTGCAATTGGCATGCTGACTGCAGCAATGTCCAAAAGAGCTGTTGCCAGCCCAAGACCACGCCAGCCTAGGACCTCCACATCTGGCTTCTTCACCTGTGGGAGTGCTGAGGACTATTTCTGTCTGTGATAAAAACCCTTTTGTGGGGAAAAACTAATTCTGATTGGCTGGGCCTGGCTCCCCAGTGGGTGGGCCTATGCCCTCCCAGGCCCACCCATGGCTGCACCCTTGCCCATTCATGTGAAATCCGTAGATTATGGCCTAATTTATTTATTTCAATTGACAAATTTCTTTATATGAACTGTAACTCAGTAAAATCTTTGAAATTGTTGCATGTTGTGTTTATTTGTGTTCAGTATATCTCCAGACGTGCACTTGAGCAAGGCACTGAACCCATATAACTTCTCTAGCTACAACTACTTCACCTGCACATAAAGAGGCTGTACGGACATTTAGATGATTGTTTCAATCCAACATTTTGGCTTGGGTTTTGCCTTGATGGTCACATTATGATATAACATCAATCCATTTCTCAACTCATGAAATCATACAATTCATAGTTGCGGGAAGTAGTTTGGGCTGGGAGGGCTGTGTTTTATTCGCGGGTGGGGTGGGGAACAATGGCGTCAGTTCAGCTAAACCTAAGGTATGGCAAAGTGGGTTGGGTAGAAATACACCCACCAGTTTACTGTACTTCTACACAACTAAAAAACTCTAAAATGTCATTTGGAGAACAGCAAAAACAAACAAAAGTCCTCTTGTCCGAGAGAGATTTACATGTTTATTAAAACGTCACACCATGGTAAGCCTACACGAAACACAGACATTATTGTGAGTGTTTCTAAAATCCCCTCTGGGAAATGAATGGTGGAAAAACTATTGGAACCATTTTGACTGCTAGGTTTTATGGGTATTATGACACCTCCACTGTGGGGCTCTATAGGAACCCAGGTTTTTAGTTATCATCTTGGGAATGGGTGCACCTCCTTTATTTTCTTAATTCCTCCTGTCCTCTTTCCCCATCTCCTTATTAAAACGCATTGGAGGAGGTCTCAGATTCCTCTCAGAACTTCTACAAGAAAACTATTTGAAAATGAGGTGATAGAGGATGCAAGAAACATTTAGATTCACCCCTCATTTACTAACAACATTTGTTTTCTAATTGGCTCAAGGCGGAAAGGAATCACTGCAGATAAATTCAACATGTTGATTTGGGGAGGTTGGTCACTGCTCTACAAGCCAGTATGGTGGTCCCCCAAACACACCATGGGGACCGCAGGTAATGGTTTGCCACTGTGTCACGTTCCTGACCTGTTTTCCTTTGTCTTGTATTTATTTTAGTTGGTCAGGGCGTGAGTTGGGTGGGTTTGTCTATGGTTGATTTTCTATGTTGGGATTTTTGTGTTCGGCCTGGTATGATTCTCAATCAGAGGCAGCTGTCAATCGTTGTCCCTGATTGAGAATCATACTTAGGCAGCCTGGGTTTCACGTGTGTTTTGTGGGTGTTTGTTTCCGTGTCTGTGTTTGTTGCACCACAAGGTACTGTATCGGTTTATGCACTTTGTTTATTTGTTTTGTAATTCAGTATTCAGTTTCGTTTTAATAAATCATTATGAACACTAACCACTCTGCGTATTGGTCCGTTCCGTCTCGCCTCTCCTCGTCCGAGGAGGAGGAATATGACGACTACCGTTACAGAAACACCCACCAACAAAGGACCAAGCGGAGTGGAGAAGGGCAGCGACAGCAGCAACAGAAGACACAGGACTCGTGGACCTGGGAAGAGATCCTGGACGGCAAAGGACCCTGGGTTCAGCCAGGGGAATATCGCCATCCCAAGGCGGAGTTGGAGGCAGCGAAGGCAGAGAGGCGCTGGTATGAGGAGGCAGCGCGGCGACGTGGTTTGGAGCCCGAGAGTCATACCCAAAAATTTCTTGGGGAGGTGCACACGCGGGGTGTGGCAAAGCCGGGTAGGATACCTGAGCCAACTCCCCGTGCTTACCGTGGAGTGAGAGGGCGTCGTACTGGTCAGACACCGTGTTATGCGGTAAAGCGCACGGTGTCCCCAGTACGCGTGCTTAGTCCAGTGCGGGCTATTCCACCTCGCCGCACTGGTAGGGCTAGGTTGGGCATCGAGCCGGGTGTCATGAAGCCGGCCCAACGCATCTGGCCTCCAGTGCGTCTCCTCGGGCCAGCGTACATGGCACCAGCCTTACAAATGGTGTCCCCGGTTCGCCAGCATAGCTCAGTGCGGGCTATTCCACCTCGCCGCACTGGCAGGGCTACGGGGATCATTCAACCTGGTAAGGTTGGGCAGGCTCGGTGCTCAAGAGCGCGTGTCCTCCTTCACGGTCCGGTATACCCGGTGCCACCTCCACGTACCAGTCCTCCGGTGGCAGAGCCCCGCACCAGGCTGTCTCTCCGGGTTCTCTCCCCAGTTGCTCCCACCTGTCCAGCGCTGTCAGAGCATTCCTCTTCTCCAGCGCAGCCAGAGTCTCTCATCTGCCCAGCACTGTCTGAGCTGCCTGCCTGCACAGCACCGTCAGAGCTATCCGTCTGTCCCGAGCCGTCAGAGCTGTCCGTCTGTCCCGAGCCGTCAGAGCTGTCCGTCTGTCCCGAGCCGTCAGAGCTGTGCTGCCCGTCTGTCCCGAGCCGTCAGAGCCGTCCGCCCACCAGACAGGAGCGGCCAGAGCCGTCCACCAGACAGGAGCAGCCAGAGCCTTCCGTCAGACAGGAGCAGCCGGAGCCTTCCGCCAGACAGGAGCAGCCGGAGCCTTCCGCCAGACAGGAGCAGTCGGAGCCTTCTGCCAGACAAGAGCAGCCGGAGCCTTCCGCCAGACAGGAGCAGCCGGAGCCTTCCGCCAGACAGGAGCAGCCAGAGCCTTCCGCCAGACAGGAGCAGTCAGAGCCTTCCGCCAGACAGGAGCAGTCAGAGCCTTCCGCCAGCCATGAGCAGACAGAGCCGTCAGCCAGCCATGAGCAGACAGAGCCGTCAGCCAGCCATGAGCAGACAGAGCCGTCCAGCCAGGATCCGCCAGAGCCGTCCAGCCAGGATCCGCCAGAGCCGTCCAGCCAGGATCCGCCAGAGCCGTCCAGCCAGGATCCGCCAGAGCCGTCCAGCCAGGATCCGCCAGAGCCAGCCAGCCAGGATCCGCCAGAGCCAGCCAGGATCCGCCAGAGCCAGGATCCGCTCCTCAGTCCGGAGCTGCCCCTCAGTCCGGAGCTGCCCCTCAGTCCGGTGCTGCCCCTCAGTCCGGTGCTGCCCCTCAGTCCGGTGCTGCGCACATGGAGGGTGGTTGTTAGGAGGAGGCCACGGGGGCGAGTAAGGAGGCGGACAAAGACATTGTTAAGGTGGGGTCCACGTCCCGCACCAGAGCCACCACCGTGGACAGACGCCCACCCAGACCCTCCCCTAGAATTTATGGTGGTGCGCCCGGAGTTCGCACCTTAAGGGGGGTTCTGTCACGTTCCTGACCTGTTTTCCTTTGTCTTATATTTATTTTAGTTGGTCAGGGCGTGAGTTGGGTGGGTTTGTCTATGGTTGATTTTCTATGTTTCGATTTTTGTGTTCGGCCTGGTATGATTCTCAATCAGAGGCAGCTGTCAATCGTTGTCCCTGATTGAGAATCATACTTAGGCAGCCTGGGTTTCACGTGTGTTTTGTGGGTGTTTGTTTCCGTGTCTGTGTTTGTTGCACCACACGGTACTGTATCGGTTTATGCACTTTGTTTATTTGTTTTGTAATTCAGTATTCAGTTTCGTTTTAATAAATCATTATGAACACTAACCACTCTGCGTATTGGTCTGATCCGTCTCGCCTCTCCTCGTCCGAGGAGGAGGAATATGACGACTACCGTTACACACTGACTGTTTTTAGAACTTAAACCCCGACAACTGCTTCAGCCACACCTGTGTGGTTACTGATTGGATCCACTATGTTAAGGGAAGTGTTTGACTGAGAGCATTATTTTGCTCATTCGGTGTCTTTGAGATCAACTACTGCAGTTTGCGACTCCAGCCTAACTGATCTAAACACGTTCTTTGACTGCTTTGAGGATAACACAGTGCCACTGACGTGGCCAGCTTCCAAGGACTGTGGGCTCTCCTTCTCCGTGGAGGACGTGAGTAAAACATATTCAATCTCTCCCTATTCCAGTCTGCCGTCACCACATGCTTCAAGATGGCCACCATTGTTCCTGTACCCAAGAATGCAAAGGTAAGTGAACTAAATGACTATCGCCCCGTAGTACTCACTTCTGTCATCATGAAGTGCTTTGAGAGACTAGTTAAGGATCATATCACCCCCACCTTACCTGTCACCCTAGACCCATTTCAATTTGCTTACCGCCCATATAGGTCCACAGCCGATGCAATCGCCATCACACTGCACACTGCCCTATCCCATCTGGACAAGAGGAATACCTATGTAAGAATGCTGTTCATTGACTATAGCTCAGTATTCAACACCATAGTACCTTCCAAGCTCATCATTAAGCTCAAGGCCCTGGGTCTGAACCCCGCCCTGTGCAATTGGGTCCTGGATTACCTGAGGGGCCACCCCCAGGTGGTGACGGTAGGAAACATCATCTCCACTTCGGTGATCCTCAACAGTGGGGCCCCACAAGGGTGCGTGCTCAGCCCCCTCCTGTACTCCCTGTTCACCCATGACTGCGTGGCCATGCACGCCTCCAACTCAACCACCAAGTTTGCAGATGACACAACAGTAATAGGCTTGATTACCAACAATGACGAGACAGCCTACAGTGAGGAGGTGAGGGCTCTGGGGGTGTGGTGTCTGGAAAATAATCTCTCACTCAACGTCAACAAGTTCCTCGGCGTACATATCACTGACAAACTGAAATGGTCCACCCACACAGACAGTGTGGTGAAGAAGGCGCAACCTAAAATCCTCACAAACTTTTACAGATGCACAATTGAGAGCATCCTGACGGTCTGTATCACCGCCTGGTAAGGAAACTGCACTACGCACAACCGCAGGGCTCTCCAGAGGATGGTGCGGTCTGCACAACGCATCACCGGGGTCAAACTACCTGCCCTCCAGGACACCGACAGCACCCGATGTCACAGGAAAGCCAAAAAGATCATCAAGGAAAACAACCTGTTCACCCCGCCATCATCCAAAAGGCGAGGTCAGTACAGGTGCATCAAAGCTAGGACCGAGAGACTGAAAAACAGCTTCTATCTCAAGGCTATCAGACTGTTAAATATCCATCACTAGCACAGAGAGGCTGCTGCCTACATACATACTTGAAATCATTGGCCACTTTTATAAATGGAACACTAGTCACTTTAATAATGTTTACATATCTTGCATTACTCCTCTCATATGTATATACTGTATTCTATTTTATACTATATATTGCATCCTAGTCTATGCTGCTCTGAAATTGCTCTTCCATATATGTATATATTCTTATTCCATTCCTTTACTTAGATTTGCGTGTATTAGGTATTTGTTGTGAAATTGTTAGATATTACTTGTTAGATATTGCTGCACTGTCAGAACTAGAAGCACAAGCATTTCGCTACACTCCCAATAAAATCTGCTGAACACGTGTATGTGACCTAAACCTCAAAATAGAGAGGTGAGGAGTGATATATGCCAATTGGGAATCAGTGGGATGATTAGGTGGCCATGCTTGAAAAGGGCCAGGTTGGGAATTTGGCTCATTATCATTTGAGGATCAGTCAGTTTACTGACTGCAGTAGTCGATCTCAAACTCGAGCACAGTCTGAAAGGGGGCCTTTGTGTTCAATATTTGTGATTAAAAAGCATTAATACAAATAAACAATCATTCATCAATTAGATAATTATTCAACATGCCAAAATGGGAAATCCTTCTTTAAAGTAGCCCAGGGGCATGCATTTTTTTTTTTTTTTACACAAACATCATGCAAATTATGACCCACACAATGACTTGACAAATCATCACATTTTTACTGAGCTATAGGCTCAAGAAGGGCTCCCGAGGGGCGCAGCGGTCTAAGGCACTGCATCTTAGTGCCTGAGGCGTCACTACGCCCCTCATCCCACATACCTAACAGTCTCATGAGACAAAACACCACTACCCCTCCCCCTTCTAACGGTTCCATTCTATAGCGTTAAGCCATTGCCAAGACGCAGCACAAAAGCATCATGTGACCTGGCTGAAAAAAAGTCCAAGCATTACATCAGCCCAGGAAGTCAGCCATCAAAATAAAATATACATACTCTGAAATGGGCATTAGAACAGAAAACAACTGTGTGGATTAGTGTTTTTGTTCTAGCTAAAAGACTCGACTAACATTTTGGTTGGAGAGAATACAGTGAGGGGAAATCTAAACTTATTTCTGGTGTTAATGGTATGATAACTGGAAACATTTAGGACTAGGGTAAAATAACCTATATTAATCGATAGCATATTTTTTTAAAAATGTAATTATACAATACACGCATTCTTATTGTGAAATGTACATGAGTAGCCTACAGTATAATAAGCTATAGTTTATCTGCACTTCTTTTTTTAGATAGCAATTCCCACCAGTGTTTTAAACGTGTGCTTATGTCTTTAAATCACTCTCCCACGTGTGTATTCAAATTATATTTCTCTTTTTAGAGCACGCCCATTGGTCCATATGAATTTGGCGGGGCGGAATTCGTAGGGATGGTAAAGACGAGATGTGTTTTCATTGGATGGCGTGGTTATTACGTTAGGGTATAAAATAGTGTTACAACTAGAAACAGTTCCATTCTTCTCAATGTTCAGCTGTTGATTTGGTTTACCGTTTAATTTCTTAGACCCATACACTCATTGGCTTCTGCACATAGAAACGATGAAGCACATCTTGCGTTTATCAAATGTATGTTTCTAAAACAAACAAGTTGTTACGTCACTGTTGAGAATTCAGTACCATTTGGAAGCAATTAGTCGCTACGTTATAGGACAAACAACTCCGTTGGGGATTTGAGGATTAGGCTACTTTTAACCATTTGTGTTTCCACAAGAACTGAAACACGAGAGACTTGGTGCTTTTGCTAAACAACCTCAGTGTTTAATCATGGAGTATAAAGTTGAGGCGCATCGGATTATGAGTATCTCACTGGGGAAGATTTACAACTCCAGAGTTCAACGTGGTGGGATCAAACTACACAAAAATCTTCTGGTCTCCCTGGTTCTACGGAGTGCCCGGCAAGTATACCTTCGTGACTACTACGGCGGGATATGCCTGAGTGCTCAGCAAGCAAGAGAGTGGTGTGAGGGAGAATACATGGACTCAGAACAAGACAGATTGGTCCCCGGTTCGACAGAGAGCCTGCCTGAATCAGACGGGCAAAGTGAAGTGGCCGTGGACAAGCAGGAGCCCAGCATTGTGGTCGAATCCCACGCGGCACTGGACGTTGAATCTGAAGCGAGAGGTGAGCAAGATCACGCCGAAAATGGAGTTTTGGATTCAGGATGCAGCAAACTGAAAACACCAGAGAGCCCAGAGGCTAGTCCTACATGTGAGGTCTCCAATGTTGTTACTACTATCTCATCCAACTGTATTAGTGGTCCCCCTCCGAGTAATCCAAAACAGGCCACAGAGACGCCGAACGACTGCCAGACGGACAGTGAATCAGTGGAGGAAAATTCGCACGAGCCCATAGTGCCCTATACTTGCACTAACAGGAAACGGAGTGCCGACGACTCTGAACTCACAGACTCCCTGCCGAAAAGAACGAAAGTAATGTCCCCAACTCTAATTTCTAAAAACGACGAAAAGAAAGCGGAAACCGAAGAAATGGACACCAGCAATGTCTCGAGTTTGATAACAATATTCGGTTCCAGTTTTTCTGGACTCTTGAGTAGTGAAGACGGAGCGCAGCCCGATTCCGAGGCAGAGGACAGTGACTCAGGACAAATTTGTTGTGATCAAATGTTAAAAAACATCAACCCTTGGAGTACTGCAATTGTCGCTTTTTAAACATTGAAACTGTGGTTTTGACCTCTTGGGGATATTAATAAAGCTGGAACATGAAGCAAAGTTCCACCAACTACCCCCACAAACACGTGGTGGACTGAGTACCTAGTAAAATTGGAGTTCCCCAAACATCATAATGAAAGTAGGCCTACTGTAGTAGCTATTTACATGTGACGTCTCTTGAAAGAATGTTCGAGAGGTGCTTTTAGGAAGTGATACAAATGTTAACGATGGGCTCTTGATAGTCAACGTGCTTCTTCTACACAAGTCGTGTACATTGTAACGTACCAAAAGCGCCATGTTACATTTGATCAATTGATACGTTATCCTTTTTAGCGTGGATAATATGGGACTGAATGTGACTCGATGCTAACGCAATCTGTTGTGAATTTGCTGGTCACTACAGTGTCTTTGTTTTATAAAGACTTGTACATTTGTAATAGTGTGCCTGTAAATACTGTTTTACTGTCCTACTCAATCTATGTATTTTCATAATCTGCCATGGATTATGATAATTGCGTGATGCTCACGTATTAAAACATTGTCTAACAATTCACTTTTCTGTGCTCTTTTAATGGGGGTTGGTTTGTACATAATGCAGCAAGTGTTGCTACATGGACAGTGTCGTGTCACCTATTAGAGGTTGGTGTCCAAATGTGAGCAGTAGGATACCATTTGTACTGTAGACAACTTCACCCTATTTATGATACATTATCATATGCAGGTGTATTGTGACCCTTCAAGTAATATAAAATTACCAAACAATTCCAGTCATTTAACCATACATTGCCATTAAAGCGATTTGATGTATTTCTCAAAGCAAGTTCAACATGGTTAAATAAGCCCAACTACTGATCATCAGTAAATTTAGGCTTATAGCTTTTAGATGCTCTGGCTCCATTGTGCCCATTCTTACAATGATTATAGTGGTGTTGCTAGAGACAAAATAATGTTTTGACCTTGATAGAGCAGCTGTTGCTAAGCATCATGTGGATGTGTACAGAAGACCTGATGTTGGTGATATAACCAGCACTGTTCCTCTAGTCTGGTCCAATCATTTTGCAACATCTCAACATCACTTTTATAGCTCAGCAGGGAGAGCCAAACTATTTGTCAAGATACAGAAAAGTATTCCGGAATGATGTCGGGCATCAAAGACGTTTTTACTCTACGCTGTAATCCATTTGCATTGTGTCTACAGGCATGTTTGCTATGCAGTGTCAAGTTTCTACTCTAGCCTCTGTTCAAGCTTGTGCTGTTCAACGTGTAGGTAAACTAATAGCTGTGCTTTTAACCTAAATTATATGTGTCCAGGAGTCAATTGTAGCGTTACCTAAACTATTCTCTTACCAACTTGAACCATCTAAACCACACCACTGCTTGTTCAACTTGAACACTTAATTTTACACTTCAATGTAAGTGAGGTAATATTTGGTGGGACCGAGTGGTGCAGTGCTCTAAGGCACTGCATCGCACTGCTGGAGACGTCACTACAGACACGTGGTTTGATCCCGGACTGTATCACAACTGGCCGTGTTCGAGAGCCCCATAGGGCGGTGCACAATTGGCCCAGCGTCGTCAAGGTTAGGGGAGGGTTTGGCCGGGGTAGGCTGTCATTGTAAATAAGAATTTCTTCTTAACTGACTTGCCTAGTTAAATAAAGGTTAAATAAAATAAAAGTGATTAGCTCAAATTCTTTCCACAGGGAAGCCCAGACGTCAACTCAACAAACCTACAGGAGAACTGTTTTCATAAACTCACGACAGTACTGTACACTTGGGGGCGTGACCATAGACTCAGTCTAAAATGAATGTGCAACATGGTGGGTATTAAAGGATAAAACCCTTATATCCCTGTAACATCTCAATGAATAAAACATGGTACTATTAAGGAACAGGGTGCAGGCGTGTTCTGGATACTACAAGGATAACCAAACATATTTCAAATAAAAATCTATTTGTCACAGTTTCCAGCAGGTATAAAAGGTGCAGCAAAGTGCCTATATGCTTGCTCCCTCAACAATCCAATACATTTATCAATAATAATATAATTATTGTTATATTTCCAACACCAAATTGATCCAATGCAGCGTGGGCTTAAGTGAGATTTAACCTCCTGTGTCCACATTCTTTCACACGGACACTGGGTATTAATAGCTGGAGATCCAGCAGAAGGATCTCGGCTAGGCAGGCTAACACAGGGCGGTCCCAGGACAAGGGCTCTTACCAGTCAGCTGGCCATGCATGCAGCAGAACACAGAGAGAGAAAGGGAGGCGGAGAGAATTGTACTGGGATGTGCAGGGGTTTTGTTCAAGCCCATTGCTACTGTACCACACCGGACTCAACAAATCATCAAGCCCTTGATCAGTTGAATTAGGTGTCTTATTAGTGCTGGGCTGGAACAAAAGCTTGCACACCCTGTGGATCCACAGGGCAAGACTTGAAGAACACCGGAATGAAGATTATTTCATAAATGTGTAGTTTATTTGCCACGGGCATACATTGGCTTGATTACATTGGCTTAATAAGATGGTAGAAATTTGAAAAGGGTTAGGTAGAGTATTGTAATTTGCATCACCTTTTTCTCAGGAAAAGTAGTGCAAGTGTTTGCATGCGTGAAAGAGAGACGGAGCGATCGAGTAGGCATGAAGGACCTCTACAGGTGTGGGAATGATTTTCTTTTCTGTTTATGTTTCATGACTAATCTGCATGTGTTGTGATTGCTAAGCACTTATCCTCTCTCCACTCCCTGAATTGGGACAGAGAGAGGAATGGCTGCATGCATGTGAGTACATGCCTGGCTCCTTCCAAGCTAAACGCATGCAGCTGTCCGACCCATCACACTCTTAAACTCATTGGCCCCACTTCCAGAATACCAGATTCCTGGAAAAAGACAGAGGGAGTGAAAGGGAGAGAGGAGAGAAGTGAGTTGCGAAACACTTTCCTGCTGTGTGTGTGTGTGTGCGTGTGTGCGTGTGTGCGTGTGTGTGTGTGTGTGTGTGTGTGTGTGTGTGTGTGTGTGTGTGAGAGAGAGAGAGAGAGAGAGAGAGAGAGAGAGAGAGAGAGAGAGAGAGAGAGAGAGAGAGAGAGAGAGAGAGAGAGATTGTAATGTACAGGCTAAACTTGAGGAATTTAAGGGAAATGTTGGTTTGATTAAAAGCATTTATTGAGATACTGAGCTAATGCCACAGTAGGCCCAGTGCCAACGAGAGGGCTGGTGAAAAAGAACACCACAAACTTTACCCTGGTCCTTCTACATTCTTACAATGAGAATAGCCTACATATTATTTAGGAACATATTTGGTACTGTAATAGCTACCTCCTTTTACAAAGGCTTTGTAACAGAAATACACACATATAAAATCAAAGTTTACTGGTCGTAAAGACAGATTTGTAGGCGTTATAGCAGGTGCAGCGAAATGCTCATGTTACTAGCTCCAACAGTGAAGTAGAATGTCTCGCAAACACAATACAAACACACAAATAATAAAACATTTTATCCTGACTGCAAAGTAACCAAATATCTGCAGGCTACAACATACAGTCGAGTAGGAATAGCATGTGAAGATCGATGGGCTTTGACCCCTGACATGTTGGGTTAGAGGTCACAGTCCCTCTGTGTCTTCTTCTCTCTAGTTCATTTGAAACCTCTTCAGAGCATCAGCCAAACAGCCAATCACCTGCCCTGAAACATGTCCAGGCAAGTTCTGCTACAATAAACCCTTTGTCATCAGGAAATGAGGAAAGCCAACAAACTCCAGAGTCTAGATTCTCTCAGCAAGATGAATATCTCTTCTTAACAAAGCCAAAATACAATGGCCAACAATCCATTTATCAAACTGCCTGCATGTTTATTTAAACCTTAATGGTTATTTGCAAATAACTATATTTCCTTGTTTACTAAGTTCGCTGCATTCACTGTGTTTGACAAATTAAAAGCTCACCTGATACTCCAATCAAATCAAATTTTATTTGTCACATGCGCCGAATACAACAGGTGCCGAATACAACAAAATCCTTTAAGAAGTTTTAAGAAAAACAAGTGTTAAGTAATAGAAAATAACAAATAAAAGTAACAAATAATTAAACAGCAGCAGTAAAATATCAATAGCGAGGCAATATACAGGGGATACCGGTACAGAGTCAATGTACAGGGGCACCGGTTAGTCGAGGTAATTGAGGTAATATGTACATGTGGGTAGAGTTAAAGTGACTATGCATAGATAATAAACAGAAAGTAGTAGCAGCGTAAAAGAGGGGTCTGGGTAGCTTTTTGATTAGCTGTTCAGGAGTCTTATGGTTTGGGGGTAGAAGCTGTTAAGAAGCCTGTTGGCTTAGACTTGGCGCTCTGGTACCGCTTGTCGTGCGGTAGCAGAGAGAACAGTCTATGACTAGTGTGGCTGGAGTCTTTGACAATTTTTAGGCCCTTCTCTAACACCGCCTGGCAAAGAGGTCCTGGATGGCAGGAAGCTTGGCCCCAGGGATGTACTGGGCCGTACGTACCCTCTGTAGTGCCTTGCGGTCGGAGGCCGAGCAGTTGCCATACCAGGCGGTGATGCAACTGGTCAGGATGCTCTCGATGGTGCAGCTGTAGAACCTTTTGAGGATCTGAGGACCTATGCTGAATCTTTTCAGTCTCCTGAGGGGAAATAGGTTTTGTCGTGCCCTCTTCACGACTGTCTTAGTGTGTTTGGACCATGATAGTTTGTTGGTGATGTGGACACCAAGGAACTTGAAGCTCTCAACCTGCTCCACTACAGCCCTGGCGATGAGAATGGGGGCGTGCTCGGTCATCCTTTTCCTGTAGTCCACAATCATCTCCTTTGTCTTGATCACGTGGAGGGAGAGGTTGTTGTCCTAGCACCACCATGGCCAGGTCTCTGACCTCCTCCCTATAGGCTGTCTCATCGTTATCGGTGATCAGGCCTACCACTTTTGTGTCATTGGCGAACTTGATGATGGTGTTGGAGTCGTGCCTGGCCATGCAGTCATGAGTGAACAGGGAGTACAGGAGGGACTGAGCACGCACCCCTGAGGGGCCCCCGTGTTGAGGATCAGCGTGGCGGATGTGTCGTTACCTTCCCTTACCACCTGGGGGCGGCCCGTCAGGAAATCCAGGATCTAGTTGCAGAGGGAGGTCCTTAGCTTAGTGATGAGCTCTGACGGCACTATGGTGTTGAACGCTGAGCTGTAGTCAATGAATAGCATTCTCACGTAGGTGTTCCTTTTGTCTAGGTGGGAAAGGGCAGTGAAGAGTGCAATAGAGATTACATCATCTGTGGATCTGTTGGGGCGATATGCAAATTGGAGTGGGTCTAGGGTTTCTGGGATAATGGTGTTGATGTGAGCCATGACCAGCCTTTCAAAGCACTTCATGGCTACATACGTGGTCATTTAGGCAGGTTACCTTAGTGTTCTTGGGCACAGGGACTATGGTGGTCTGCTTGAAATGTGTTGGTATTACAGACTCAGTCAGGGACAGGTTGAAAATGTCAGTGAAGACACTTGCCAGTTGGTCAGCGCGTACTCAGAGCACACGTCCTGGTAATCCGTCTGGCCCTGCGGCCTTGTGGATGTTGACCTGTTTAAAGGTCTTACTCACATCGGCTACGGAGAGCGTGATCACACAGTCTTCTGGAACAGCTGATGCTCTCATGCATGTTTCAGTGTTACTTGCCTCGAAGCGAGCATAGAAGTAATTTAGCTCGTCTGGTAGGCTCGTGTCACTGGGCAGCTCGTGGCTGTGCTTCCCTTTGTAGTCTGTAATAGTTTGCAAGCCCTGCGACATCCGACGAGCGTCGGAGCAGGTGTAGTAAGATTCAATCTTAGTTCTGTATTGACGCTTTGCCTGTTTGATGGTTCTTCGATATTTCCTGTAATCCATGGCTTCTGGTTGGGGTATGTACCTGTGGTCACTGTGGGGTCGACGTCATCGAAGCACTTATTGATGAAGCCAGTGACTGATATGGTGTACTCCTCAATGCCATCGGAAGAATCCCGGAACATATTCCAGTCTGTGCTAGCAAAACACTCCTGTAGCTTAGCATCTGCTTCATCTGACCTCTTTCTTATTGACCGAGTTACTGGTGCTTCCTGCTTTAGTTTTTGCTTGTAAGCAGGAATCAGTAGGATATAATTATGGTCAGATTTGCCAAATGGAGGGCGAGGGAGAGCTTTGTACTCGTCTCTGTGTGTGGAGTAAAGGTGGTCTAGAGTTTATTTTCCCTCTGGTTGCACATTTAACATGCTGATAGAAATGAGGTAAAACGGATTTCAATTTCCCTGCATTAAACTCCCCGGCCACTAGGAGCGCCGCCTCTGGATGAGCGTTTTCCTGTTTGCTTATGGCCATATACAGCTTGTTGAGTATGGTCTTGGTGCCAGCATCGGTTTGTGGTGGTAAATAGACAGCTACGAAGAATATAGATGAAAACGCTCTTGGTAAATAGTGTGGTCTACAGCTTATCATGAGATACTCTACCTCAGGCGAGCAAAACCTTGAGACTTCCTTAGATTTTGTGTACCAGCTGTTGTTTACAAATATACATAGACCACCACCCCTTGTCTTACCAGAGGCTGCTGTTCTATCCTGCCGAAAAAGCGTAAAACCCTCCAGCTGTATGCTATTCATGTCTTTGTTCAGCCAGGACTCGGTGAAGCATAAGATATTACAGTTTTTAATTTCCCATTGGTAGGATATATGTGATCATTGTTTGTCTATTTTATTTTCCATTGATTGTACGTTGGCTAATAGGACCAATAGTAAAGGGAGATTACTCGCTCGGTGTCTAATCCTTTCAAGGCACCCCGATCTTCGTCCCCGATATCTCTGTCTCTTTCTCCTGCGAATGATGAGGATGAGGGCCTTGGCAGGCGTCTGAAGTAAATCCTTCCCATCCGACTCAATGAAGAAAAAGTATTCCTCCAGTACAGGGTGAGTAATTGCTGTCCTGAAATCCAGAATCTCTTTTCGGTCATAACACACGGTGGCAGAAACATTATGTACAAAATAAGTTACAAATAACGCGAAAAAAACACACAATAGCACAATTGGTTAAGAGATTGTAAAACGGCAGCCATCTCCTCCGGCGCCATTATCTTCATGCATCTTGTTCCAACACACACCCTTGAGATTGACACACACACACACACACACACATAGAAGAAGAAATTCCTCTTCTTATCAATGCTCAATGGTGTCATTGTCCAATTGAAACAGTGTTGTGTGTGCTGGAATGGGCAAAACCCTATCAAAGCTTTCCAAAACACAACCAACACAGCATTCTGAGAATACTCTACCACAAGCTGAAGAGTTCTAGAAATACCAGCAATAAACCAGTTACTCCAAATACAACCACAATCGTATCTCTGTTTACAGTTGATCTGTATTGTATCAGCCTATAGCATGTTAATGATCTCACATTTAGTACCAACATAATCTCTGAGATTTTTACTAGGTATTAAAAGTCAAATAGTAGAAGTCAGACAAAGCTGGCAGGTATACAATAAAGCCAGGCATCCACCCCCTTTGGGCCATCACAAAGACAACTCTGCCGTTCCTCCTTTTGTTATAAAAGAAGAGAAAGAGCCTCCTCAATTTGGCCCCTCCATTCACGGCTATCTGACCCCCATTAGAGGCCAGACAAACTGAGGTCTTTGTTTATCTTGGGAACTGGTGGAGGAGAGGGTATGGGAGGGGGGTGTCAGGGTGGGGTAAAAATGTGATCAGTGACGGGGGAGGGGTATCCTGGGAAAAATGCCAGTGTGGGATCAGTGTCAGGGTTGGGCTTCCTGAATCGGCGGCAGTCAGAGGGAGAGGGGAAAGAAGAGAGGGGTGGTGGGAGGGGGTGTTGGTTGGCTGGCAGGCTGCAGGATGTCCTCATGAATAGATACAACCAAATATATGTGTGTGTTGTTGATATATAAATACATACAGTATATATACACACAGACATTGATGTCACAAACACCCATATGGTGTGAAGAAAGCCAAGGCGAAGAGTTCCTTTTGAACGAAAAAACACACAAACACATTCCAAACCTGTCTAACCCCCATGAAAAGCCCATGAAACGCACTCATTCATGGCCAGCCCTAAGTACAGTGTCTTGGCTGCATGTTCTGTTCTCTGTCTACAGCGGTCTCAGGGGAGGAGGTTAGCGTCTCAGGTTTCCTGTTAAAGAGGAACTCCTCAAGTCCGTGTCTGGCCCCGCTTTCTCCACAAGCAGCGACATGTTCAGAGACAGACAAAAATAAAGAGAAAAAGAGAAAGAGAAGAGGGAGAGAGCATGGTGAAGGACATGACAGATGGAGACAAACGAGAGACCCTACATTTTCTTTTTTGGGGGGGTGGGAGTGTGGATATGTGGGTTGTCAGGATAATCAGATCTGTCCTCATGGAGGTGTAGAAACAACTGGCAGGTCAGACAGACCCGGCCCTCGGCATTCCCAGACTGGGTTCACAGAGATTGCTCCTCAAATATAAACAACAACTGTTTGTCTTTGTTTGGACACACATTTGCTCCCTAACTGACTTAACATACATAAACATAAATGTAGCTAATGAAAGTGCAGCATCACTTAAAGTTTATGAACCGTGATAAGATACAGTATACATCAGCAACATAAACACTCAAACAGACAGACAGATATCACAAGCCTGCAATATTTGGGTGGTTGAAAGGTTAGTAAAAATAAAAGAACTTGAAGTTTTGTTGTCACATACATAGGATACGCTCTAACCGCTAAGCTACCTGCTGCCACAGTAGTAGAACGTTTGCCTTCTGGCCATTTTGGACCCGGCTTTGGATGCCAGAGGCTAGTGGTGAAAGTGGAGGACCATCTAGTGGAGGACCGTCTAAGACCACAGAACTGGAGTGATATTCTGTTTCTATGACTGGGACAATCCCTCTCTGTGAATCTCCACCTTTCTGGATATACTCATTATTTACTTATTCATTTACTTAATATTTATTGTTGGTCCCTGGATAGTTATTACTTATTCGAGTCATTATTTATTTGGTAAATAAAATATTCCCAAACATAAAAGAACACATTAGAGATGACAAGTCGCTCTGGATAAGAGCATCTGCTAAATGACTTAAATGTAAATGTAAATGTAAAAAAAAAAAAAAGCCTTATCAGTTTCACATTGGAAGAACAGTGATTGTTGATATAAGAATGTATATGAGTATTTATGTATTGCTTATGAACTTATTTTTGTACTGCTTGTGTACTGCTTCTGTATTGCTTATGTACTGTTTATGTACTGCTTATGAAGATGTATTAAGCAATAATGACGTGTCTTGCAGCATTATCCAAACTATCCATTATTGTAACAAGCCTGCTTTGTACTTATCATCTGTAGTTATAGCATCAGTCTTGTACTGGATTGCTTCACATTGTTGGTGTACATTCTCTGTGACTCAACACAGATCCCCTGTCGAGATGACATAGTTGACCGTTGGAGCGAGAGGTAGAGGTCAGAGAGGGTGTGTCATTCCCATGCACTATTCCCGCATCTAAAGTCCAAGCTACCGATTGGGGTCAAAGGTTACATAAGGTTTTACTATCTGTCTCGTGTCTTGCTATCATGATGAGGAACAATAGCAACCGGTTTCCTGCGAGAGGATCCAAGTCGCTGTGTTAAAACAGAGGGGGGATCATTCAAGGTTGGCCCGGCTGTTTGTAGAGTGGTGAATGAAGTGTTTTAGAGCTGTAGTGTTGCTAAGGAGACATAACAAGCCGCGAGCAGGAGGAAGGGAGAACAGAGTGGCCTAGTAACGAATGGCAGCAGCTGTCCTGTCAACAGAGGTGGTCACTTTTCAAATGCTGTACATACCTCTCTACCGCTCACACATTCAGAAGTGTTTTTCCGTCTGCAAAAATAATTTGTGTCATTTATTATATGAGATGAGTTTGACGCATGCATGCACACTCGTGCATATGCAAGCGCGCACACACACACATCATTTGTGTCATTTATATAAGAGGAGTATGACACACATTGTCAATGCAGTAAAAATAATGTGTCTTACTAAATAATGCTAAAATATACACATTGACTCTATATCAAACATTCCGTCTTCAGTCATTGTCCAGCCTGCTCTAGAAGCCGACATTGTTCTTCAGTTTAGCTCCTCTCTCTTTGCCAAAACACAAAAACAAAGCAGTGAGATGGCACTTAGCAACAGTGATGTAATGCTAGCCCTGCCCTGGTTCTGGTCCTGTGCCTACATGCCATATGGAGATTAGTGAATATTACTGGAATAAGACTGTTCTGGCCTCGTTTAAATCATTAAACAGCAACACCTTCAAAGATACAGTACAGCTCTGTCTGTACCTCCAAATCCCTAACAACTCACTCTGCTGAACTACGGCTGTTGTTGTCCCTATTCATGGCGGTATTTGTCAAAACAGATTACATTAGAGAGAGTGTGTGTGTGTGTGTGTGTGTGTGTGTGTGTGTGTGTGTGTGTGTGTGTGTGTGTGTGTGTGTGTGTGTGTGTGTGTGTGTGTGTGTGTGTGTGTGTGTGTGTGTGTGTGTGTGTGTGTGTGTGTGTGTGTGTGTGTGTGTGCGTGTGTGTGTGCGTGTGTGTGTGTGTGTCTGAGAGAGAAAGAGTGGTAGATAACCATGACATTCAGTATGATGTATGTTTTTTTGATTGAACCTTTATTTAAGCAGGGAGTCATGCTGAGACCAAGGTCTCTTTCACAGATGAGTCCTGCATTAACACATATCAATTAACAACACTACACCAACACTATATATACAAAAGTATGTGGACACCCCTTCAAATTGCTGGGATCGTCTATTTCAACCACACCCGTTGCTGACAGGTGTGTAAAATTGAGCACACAGCCATGCAATCAACATAGACAAACAATGGCAGTAGAATGGCCTTACTGAAGAGCTTAGTGACATTCAACGCAGCACCGTCATAGGATGCCACCATTACAACAAGTCAGTTTGTCAAATTTCTGCCCTGCTAGAGCTGCCCCGGTCAACTGTAAGTGCTGTTATTATGAAGTAGAAACATATAGGAGCAACAATGGCTCAGCCGGGAAGTGGAAGGCCACACAAGCTCACAGAACGGAACTACCAAGTGCAGAAGCACGTACCGAAATCCAAACTACCCCTGGAAGCAACGTCAGCAAAATAATTGTTCGTCTGGAGCTTCATGAAATGGGTTTCCATGGTCGAGCAGCCACACAAAAGCCTAAGATCACCATATGCAATGCCAAGCGTCGGCTGGAGTTGTGTGAAGCTCACCCTCATACGACTCTGGAACAGTGGAAACGCGTTTTCTGGAGTGATGAATCATGCTTCACCATCTGGCAGTCCGACGGACAAATCTGGGATTGGCAGATGCCAGGGGAACGCTACCTGCCCCAATGCATAGTGCCAACTGACAAGTTTGGTGGAGGAAGTATAATGGTCTGGGGCTGTTTTTCATGGTGCTGGCCCCTTAGTTCCAGTTAAGGGAAATCTTAACTACAGCATACAATGACATTCTAGAGGATTCTGTGCTTCCAACTTTGTGGCAACAGTTTGGGGAAGGCCCTTTCCTGTTTCAGCATGACAATGCCCACATGCACTAAGCGAGGTCCATACAGAAATGGTTTGTGGAGATCGGTGTGGAAGAACTTGGCTGGCTTGCACAGAGCCCTGACCTGAACTCCATCGAACACCTTTGTGATGAATTGGAACGTTGACTGCGAGCCAGGCCTAATCGCCCAACATCCGTGCCTGACCTCACTAATGCTCTTGTGGCTGAATGGTAGCAAGTCCCCGCAGCAATGTTCCAACACACACACACACACACACACACACACACACACACACACACACACACACACACACACACACACACACACACACACTTATCTCAGGGGGAACCACCCTTTTAACTGTCTCGTCCAAACTGTCAATAAACACCCAACTGTATTACATTACATGTCTGTCTGTCTGTCTGTCTGTCTGTCTGTCTCACACACACACACACACACACACACACACACACACACACACACACACACACACACACACACACACACACACACACACACACACACACACACACACACACATACTCCTAAGGATTGGCAGCGTGTGTATGTACTGTATACAGTGCATTCGGACAGTATTCAGACCCCTTCCCTTTTTCCACATTTTGTTATATTACAGCCTTATTCTAAAATGGATTAAATCAATGTTTTCCCTTATTAATCTACACACAATACCCCATAATGACAAAGTGAAAATAGGTTTTTAGAAATAATTGCAAATGTATTACAAATAAAAAACAGAAATACCTTATTTACATAAGTATTCCGACCCTTTGCTATGAGACTCGAAATCGAGCTCAGCTGCATCATGTTTCCATTGATCATCCAGATGTCCACTTTCATTCAATTGATTCAATTGATTGGACATGATTTGGAAAGGCACACCTGTCTATTTAAGGTCCCACAGTTGACAGTGCATGTCAGAGCAAAACCAAGCCATGATGTCGAAGGAATTGTCCATAGACCTCCGAGACAGGATTGTGTCGAGGCACAGATCTGGGGAAGGGTACCAAAACAATTCTGCAGCATTGAAGGTACCCAAGAACACAGTGGCCTCCATCATTCTTATTTGGAACCACCAAGACTCTTCCTAGAGCTGGCCGCCCGGCCAAACTGAGCAATTGGGGGAGAAGGGCCTTGGTCAGGGAGGTGACCAAAAACCCGTTGGTCACTCTGACAAAGCTCCAGAGTTCCTCTGTGGAGATGGGAGAACCTTCCAGAAGGACAACCATCTTTGCAGCACTCCACCAATCAGGCTTTTGTGGTAGAGTGGCCAGAGGGAAAACATTCCTCAGTGAAAGGCACATGACAGTCCGCTTGGAGTATACCAAAAGGCACCTAAAGGACTCTCAGACCATGAGAAACAAGATTCTCTGGTCTGAATGCCAAGCGTCACGCCTGGAGGAAACCTGGCACCATCCCTACGGTGAAGCATGTTGACTAGTCAGGATCGAAGGAAAGATGAACGGAGCAAAGCACAGAGAGATCCTTGATGAAAACCTGCTCCAGAGCACTCAGGACATCAGACTGGGGCAAAGGTTCACCTTCGAACAGGACAATGACCCTAAGCACACAGCCAAGACAACGCAGGAGTGGCTTCGGGACAAGTCTCTGAATGTCATTGAGTTGCCCAGCTAGAGCCCGGACTTGAACCCAATCGAACATCTCCGGAGAGACCTGAAAATAGCTGTGCAGCAACGCTCCCCATCCAACCCGACAGAGCTTACACATCAACTGAAATGGTCCACCAGCACAGACAGTATGGTGAAGAAGGCGCAACAGCACCACTTCAACCAAAGGAGGCTGCAGAAATTTTGCTTGTCACCTAAAACCCTCACAAACTTTCACAGATGCACAATTGAAAGCATCCTGTCAGGCTGTACCATGTGAACTACAATTCCAATGCTCTTGTTTAGTCCCGATGCTCTGAAACGCAAAAGCCCCACACTTGCGGTACGGTTTTGGATATCTTCGCAACTGAACTTTTATATAAGCGAGAAATAATATTTTGGCAGTACGGCAACCGCAAGGCTCACCAGAGGGTGGTGCGGTCTGCACAACGCATCACCGGGGGCAAACTACCTGCCCTCCAGGACACCTACACCACCCGATGTCACAGGAAGGCCAAAAATATCATCAAGGACAACAACCACATGAGCCACTGCCTGTTCACCCCGCTACCATCCAGAAGGCGAGGTCAGTACAGGTGCATCAAAGCTGGGACCGGGAGACTAAAAAACAGCTTCTATCTCAAGGCTATCAGACAGTTAAACAGCCATCACTAACACAGAGAGGCTGCTGCCTAAATACAGACTTGAAATCATTGGCCACTTTAATAAATGGATCACTAGTGACTTTAATACTGTCACTTTAATAATGTTTGCATATCTTGCATTACTCATCTCATATGTACAGTAAACACTGTATTCTATACCATCTATTGCATCTTGCCTATGCCGTTCTGTCATTGCTCATCCATATATTTATATGTATATATTCTTATTCCATTCCTTTATTTAGATTTGTGTGTATTAGGTATTTGTTATGGAATTGTTAGATCACATGTTAGATATTGCTGCACTGTCAGAGATAGAAGCACAAGCATTTCTCTACACTCGCTACAATCTGATAACCATGTGTATGTGACCAATACTGTATTATTGACTGTATGTTTGTTTATTCCATGTGTAACTCTGTGTCGTTGTATGTGTCGAACTGCTTTGCTTTATCTTGGCCAGGTCGCAGTTGTAAATGAGAACTTGTTCTCAACTAGCCTACCTGGTTAAATAAAGGTGAAATATATATTTTTATTTTTAAATACAATTTCATTTGATTTGAGCTTGAGAGGCTCTGCAGAGGCGAATGGGTGAAATTCTCCAAATACATGTGTGCCAAGCTTGTAGCATCATACCCAAGAAGACTCAAGGCTGTAATCACTGCCAAAGGTGCTTTAACAAAGTACTGAGTAAAGGGAGAAAGTGGGACAGACAGATAGAAAGGAAGAGAGAGAGGGATGGGGGCGGGACAAGGAAGGAGGAGAAATCCATGCAGGAGCTAAATCAGGAAGCTGTTCCTAGTGACAGGATCTCAGACAGACCACTAAGTGAGCCCAGATAGGAAGGCTTTACATCAGAGATGCAACTCTCTGACTGATCCAGAACAAATCAATCAACTGACTAATCCCGTCCATGACCCAGTGGACTAGTGTTGTGGTCTGATGGTAGCTAGTCATAACGAGTATAACATCCCAGACACTCTGAGATACCCCACCAATACCAAGCTACGACCTAGTATAGCATCACACAGTGACATTGCTTTCCTGAGACCTCACTTCCTAGCTACAAATGCTTAGGTTTTGTGGGTTCATGGCGAAGTCGGGGAGTGTACTGTTGTGCTACACTAGCATTGTTACCATGATATAGAGTCGCTAGTGAAAGTCTACACACCCCTTGCACAGTCTTCACATTTTGCTCCCTTAAAAATATATCACTAAAGGGAATACATTTTATATTTGTCCTAAAGATCAACACAATCTACTCCAATTTTCAAAGTTAAAGAAAATTATAGAACATTTTCCAACTGAATAAAAAGAAGATGTGTTGATTGCTTGCCTTCACAGCCCAGAGTTAATGCATGGTGGAAGCAACGTTGGCAGCCATTACAGCTGTGAATCATTTAGGATATATTCTACTAACTCTTAGGCCAACATCAATCAATTGTTTTTGTAATAATTGCTCAAGCTCAGTACATTTGGTTGGGAGTCAATGGTGGACGGCAATATTAGTATCACATTTTAAAGCACATTTAAGTCAGGACTGAGGCTGGACCACTCAGGAATACTCAACACCTCTTGGAAAGCAATTCTGGCGTTCCTTTGGTATTAAACATTTTGTAATTGTCCCTCTGAAAAATAAAACTCTATCCCAGGGTTTTCAGAAGACTGAGGCAGGTTTTCCTCCTACTTTTTAAATGGGCTTTGCTCCTTTCATATTTATTTTGATCCTAACAAACTCCCCTGCCGAGACAAGCATACCCATAACATGATGCTGCCACCACAATACTTGAAAATACACTTGTCACGGCAGGGACTTGGGAGTTTGTTAGGATCAAAATAAATATGAAAGGAGCAAATCCCAGGTAAAAAGTAGGTGTTGATGGCTCCTGAAAGGTCCAGTGTCAGTCCTGACTTAAATGTGCTTGAAAATCAAGACAAGGGTTGAATATTGCTGTCCATCAATGACCCCCAACCAAATTTACTGAGCTTGAGCATTTTGACAAAAACAACAGATCTATGTTGCTCAAAGAGTTGTGCAAAGTTGGTAGAAACTTATTCAAAATGTTTTGAGCTGTAATGGCTTCCAAAGGTGCTTCCACCAAGTATTAAAATCTGGGGTGTGAAGACATACTCAAATCAATACATGTTCATTTTTTTATTTAGTACTCATCTTGAAAATGTTCTATAATCTTTCTTTAATTTAGGAAATGTGGAGTAGGTTGTCTACCTCGCAAGAAACATAAATTCTAATTAATACATTTTTAGATCATATTTTAAGGCATCAAAACATGAAAACTGCTAAGGAAGTGTAGACTTTCACTAGGCACTGTACACTAGAACCTATATTGGTTTAATACATAACTGTCACGCCCTGGCCTTAGTATTATTTGTTTTCTTTATTATTTTAGTTAGGTCAGGGTGTGACATGGGGATTGTTTGTGTTTTGTCGGTTTTGGGTGATTATATGGTAAAGGGGGTGTTGGGTGTAGTGTATGGGTTTGTGTTGAGTGCATGTGTCTAGCTGTGTCTATGTTGGTTTAGTTGTCTAGGAGAGTCTATGGTTGCCTGAATGAGTTCCCAATTAGAGACAGCTGATTTCTGTTGTCTCTGATTGGGAGCCATATTTAGGGTAGCCATAGGCTTTCATTTGATTGTGGGTAATTGTCTATGTTATACGTTTGTAGCCTGTGTATGCACTACGTTTGATTAGCTTCACGATCGTTTATTGTTTTGTTTAGTGTGTAAGTATTTTTGTTTCGTTTTGCCTTCGTCATCAATAAAAGAGATGGCGTATGTTACAAATGCTGCGTTTTGGTCCGTCAATCCTCCACACGATCGTGACAGAATTACCCACCAATACAGGACCAAGCGGCATGTAAAGCGGCAACAGGACCCACCTACACAGGATTCTTGGACATGGGAGGAGATACTGGATGGTAAGGGGCCGTGGGCACAACCGGGAGAATATCGCCTTCCTCGTGAAGAGCTGGAGGCAGCTAAAGCCGAGAGGAGGCGATATGAGGAGGCAGCACGGAAGCAAGGCTGGAGACCCGTGAGTAATACCCAAAAATTTCTTGGGGAGGGGCTCATGGGGAGTGTGGCGAGTCCAGATGGGAGAACTGCGTCAACTTCCCGTGCTACCCGTGAGGACTCTAAGAGGGAACCTGAGCCAGTCGGGCTGATATTGGAGGTGAGCAATGGGAATGATGCAGAGACTGTTAAGGATTTATTGGGGAGGTTGGAAGAGAGTGAAATGAGGGAGCTGCTGTGTTGGTGCGTGAGGCACAACATCCACCCGACAGAGCGTGTGCGGGATGTGAGGTTACCTGAGTCAGCTCTCCATGCTCGTCCTGATGTGCGTGCTAACCGTCTGGGAATGACAGTCCCATGAACCAGGCCTCCTGTACGCCTCCCTAGTCCTGCACCTCATATATTAGCCCCATGTACTAACTCTCCTGTGACAGTCCCCAGCCCAGTACACCCAGTGCCTCCTCCACGCACTAGCCCTATGGTGCGTGTCTCCAGCCCTTTACCACCAGTGCCTAAATCACGCACCAAGCCTCCTGTGTGTACCCAGAGTCCTGTGCGTCCTGTTGCTGCTCCCCGCACTAGCCCTGAGATGCGTGTCCCCAGCCCGGTACCACCAGTTCCGGCACCACGCACTAGGCCTAATGTGCGCTCCCAGGGTCCAGTATGCCCTGTTCCTTCTCCCCGCACTAGCCCTGAGATGCGTGTCCCCAGCCCGGTATCACCAGTTCCGGCACCACGCACCAGGCCTACAGTGCGCCTCAGCCGGCCAGAGTCTGCCGTCTGCACAGCGATGCCTGAACTGGCCGTCTACCCAGCGCCATCTGAGCCATCCGTCTACCCAGCGCCATCTGAGCCATCCGTCTACCCAGCGCCATCTGAGCCATCCGTCTACCCAGCGCCATCTGAGCCATCCGTCTACCCAGCACCATCTGAGCCATCCGTCTACCCAGCGCCATCTGAGCCATCCGTCTGCCTCGAGCCATTAGAGCCGCCCGTCTGTCCCGAGCCGTCAGAGCCGTTCGTCAGACAGGATCTGCCAGAGCCGCCAACCAGACAGGATCTGCCAGAGCCGCCAACCAGACAGGATCTGCCAGAGCCGCCAACCAGACAGGATCTGCCAGAGCCGCCAACCAGACAGGATCTGCCAGAGCCGCCAACCAGACAGGATCTGCCAGAGCCGCCAACCAGACAGGATCTGCCAGAGCCGCCAACCAGACAGGATCTGCCAGAGCCGCCAACCAGACAGGATCTGCCAGAGCCGCCAACCAGACAGGATCTGCCAGAGCCGCCAACCAGACAGGATCTGCCAGATCCGCCAACCAGACAGGATCTGCCAGATCCGTCAGCCAGCCATGAGCAGCCAGATCCGTCAGCCAGCCATGAGCAGCCAGATCCGTCAGCCAGCCATGAGCAGCCAGATCCGTCAGCCAGCCATTAGCAGCCAGATCCGTCAGCCAGCCATGAGCAGCCAGATCCGTCAGCCAGCCATGAGCAGCCAGATCCGTCAGTTAGCCATGAGCAGCCAGATCCGTCAGTTAGCCATGAGCAGCCAGATCCGTCAGCCAGCCATGAGCAGCCAGATCCGTCAGCCAGCCATGAGCAGCCAGATCCGTCAGCCAGCCATGAGCAGCCAGATCCGTCAGCCAGCCATGAGCAGCCAGATCCGTCAGCCAGCCATGAGCAGCCAGATCCGTCAGCCAGCCATGAGCAGCCAGATCCGTCAGCCAGCCATGAGCAGCCAGATCCGTCAGCCAGCCATGAGCAGCCAGATCCGTCAGCCAGCCATGAGCAGCCAGATCCGTCAGCCAGCCATGAGCAGCCAGATCCGTCAGTTAGCCATGAGCAGCCAGATCCGTCAGTTAGCCATGAGCAGCCAGATCCGTCAGCCAGCCATGAGCAGCCAGATCCGTCAGCCAGCCATGAGCAGCCAGATCCGTCAGCCAGCCATGAGCAGCCAGATCCGTCAGCCAGCCATGAGCAGCCAGATCCGTCAGTTAGCCATGAGCAGCCAGATCCGTCAGCCAGCCATGAGCAGCCAGATCCGTCAGCCAGCCATGAGCAGCCAGATCCGTCAGCCAGCCATGAGCAGCCAGATCCGTCAGCCAGCCATGAGCAGCCAGATCCGTCAGTTAGCCATGAGCAGCCAGATCCGTCAGCTAGCCATGAGCAGCCAGATCCGTCAGCTAGCCATGAGCAGCCAGATCCGTCAGCTAGCCATGAGCAGCCAGATCCGTCAGCTAGCCATGAGCAGCCAGATCCGTCAGCCAGCCATGAGCAGCCAGATCCGTCAGCCAGCCATGAGCAGCCAGATCTGTCAGCCAGCCATGGGCCGTCCCTCAGTCCGGAGCTGCAGTCCCTCAGTCCGGAGCTGCCGTTCCTCAGTCCGGAGCTGCCCCTTATCCTGGTGCTGCTCCTTATCCTGGTGCTCTCCCTTATCCTGGTACTGCCCCTTAGTCCGGAGCTGCCCCTTAGTCCGGAGCTGCCCCTTATTCCGGAGCTGCCCCTTAGTCCGGAGCTGCCCCTTAGTCCGGAACTGCCCCTTAATTCAGTGGGGTTAATGTGGAGGGGGGTCATTTGGAGGAAGCTACGGAGGCGGTTAGTGACTGTGGTGGGGTGGGGACCACGACCAGTGCCGGAGCCGCCACCGTGGAAGGAAGCCCACCCAGACCCTCCCCTAGACTGTGTGCTGGTGCGCTCGGAGTTCGCACCTTAAGGGGGGGGTTATGTCACGCCCTGGCCTTAGTATTATTTGTTTTCTTTATTATTTTAGTTAGGTCAGGGTGTGACATGGGGATTGTTTGTGTTTTGTCGGTTTTGGGTGATTATATGGTAAAGGGGGTGTTGGGTGTAGTGTATGGGTTTGTGTTGAGTGCATGTGTCTAGCTGTGTCTATGTTGGTTTAGTTGTCTAGGAGAGTCTATGGTTGCCTGAATGAGTTCCCAATTAGAGACAGCTGATTTCTGTTGTCTCTGATTGGGAGCCATATTTAGGGTAGCCATAGGCTTTCATTTGATTGTGGGTAATTGTCTATGTTATACGTTTGTAGCCTGTGTATGCACTACGTTTGATTAGCTTCACGATCGTTTATTGTTTTGTTTAGTGTGTAAGTGTTTTTGTTTCGTTTTGCCTTCGTCATCAATAAAAGAGATGGCGTATGTTCCAAATGCTGCGTTTTGGTCCGTCAATCCTCCACACGATCGTGACAATAACACAACAAATGTGTCCATGTGAATAAATAATTAGTTTTTTTGACACCAGTCATTAAATATGAGCTGTGAAAAAATAACATTCTGGATAGATAGATACATAGGAAGACCAGAGCAAATGGTATATATTGTGAGAAGAGGATATTCTCAATGAACAATAAGAGGTGGATCTTAGCATGAGGGAGAACAAAGGGGATGGTGTGTGTGTGTTTGTGTGTGTAGGTTGACAGATGTCATCTCAGCATGACTTCAGTGAATCTGGGCAGACAGAGGGAAAGGGGAGGTGATGAGGGGAAGGGGGGTGGGCCGTGGCTTGATTTGACATCAACAGCCGAGTCTTTCCAGGATGTATGTGTGTATTGTGTTGTTTATGCATCATGCCAGTGGGTCTGAGCATGCGTGAGTGAATGCAGACGTGAACGTGCTGGAGGAGTGTTTATCTATGTTGTTTTGATGGCTTTGTGTTTGTGTGCAGTATGTGTGTGCGTATATGTGTGTGACTATAGCACCTCCAGCAGTGTACATGCATGGCCACTCCTCCTTGGGTGTAGATGTCATCTTGCATTTGTCCTGCTCAGTCAGTCTGTGTTTTTGTGCGCACACATGTTTGTGTAAGTATCAGCAAGTGAGAGACAAACAATTCTCTGGAGTGTTTATCTGTTTTATTTTGATGTGTGTGTGTGTGTGTGTGTAGAGGTAGTCTCAGTTCATTAACATACTGAACAAAAATATAAACGTAACAATTTCAAAGATTTTACTGAGTTGCAGTTCATATAAGGCATTGGTCACCAACCAGTCGATCACAATCACCAAACATTTCTGTATAAACCCCTTCCAGCGCTAGAGCTGCTGAATCAAGTGCACCTACTGTCAACAGTGCTAGGGCCGCTGAATCAAGTGCACCTACCATCAACAGTGCTGGGGCCGCTAAATCAAGTGCAACTACCATCAACAGCACTAGGGCTGCTAAATCAAGTGCACCTACCGTCAACAGTGCTATGGCTGCTGAATCAAGTGCACCTACCGTCAACAGCGCTAGGGCCGCTGAATCAAGTGCACCTACTGTCAACAGCGCTAGGGCCGCTGAATGGCTAGGAATGGCTTGGAGATTGACCGGTTGGTGACCATGCCTTAGAGGCTGCTTTAATAATGGAACACTGGTCAATTTAATCATGTTTACATACTGTTTTAACCACTTCATATGTAAATCGATTATTGATATCAATCAATAATGACAAATCTCCTGGCATTGACAACTTAGATGGAAAGTTACTGAGGATGGTAACTGACTCTATAGCCACTCCTATTGGTCAAATCTTTCATCTGAGCCTAGGGGAAAGTTTTTGTCCTTAGGCCTGAACTTAAGAGCGGCCTTTACTAGTTCTAACAGCAGACCTGCCAGCTCTTAGTATACTGTTGGATTTTTTTTGTTGACCAAATACAATGCTATTTCTCTGTAAACAAATTAACAATAGGCTTTCAGCATGCTTATAGAGAAAGGCACTCAACATGTACAGTGCCTTTGGAAAATATTCAGACCCCTTGACTTTTTCCACATTCTGTTACGTTATTCTAAAATCTATTCAATAATTTGGTTTTCCTCATCAATCTACACACAATACCCCATAATGACAAAGCAAAAACTGGTTTCTAGAATTTTTTTCACATTTATTAAAAAAAAAAAACAGAAGTACCTTATTTACATAAGTATTCAGACCCTTAGCTATGAGACTCGAAATTGAGCTCAGATGGATCCTGTTTCCATTGATCATCATTGAGATGTTTCTACAACTTGATTGGAGTCCACCGGTGGTAAATTCAATTGATTGGACATGATTTGGAAAAGCCCACACCTGTCTGTATAAGGTCCCACAGTTGACAGTGCATGTCAGAGCAAAAACCAAGCCGTGAGGTCAAAGGAATTGTCCGTAGAGTTCCGAGGCAGGATTGTGTCGAGGCACAGATCTGGGGAAGGGTACCAAAAAAATTCTGCAGCATTGAAGGGCCCCAAGAACACAGTGGCCTCCATCATCCTTCAATGGAAGAAGTTTGGAACCACCAAGACACTTCCTAGAGCTGGTCGCCCAGCCAAACTGAGCAATCGGGGGAGAAGGTCCTTGGTCAGGGAGGTGACCAAGAACCCGATGGTCACTCCGACAGAGTTCCAGAGTTCCTCTGTGGAGATGGGAGAACCTTCCAGAAGGACAACAATCTTCACCAATCAGGCCTTTATGGTAGAGTGGCCAGACGGAAGCAACTCCTCAGAATAAGGCTGTAATGTAACAAAATGTAGGAAAGGTCAAGGGTTCTGAATGCTTTCTGAATGCACTGTACTGGACTGACACAAATTACTGTTGATTGCTTGAAACAAATTGATAATAAGAAAATTGTAGGAGCTGTACTGTTAGATTTCAGTGTAGCCTTTGATATTATTGACCATAACCTTTTGTTGAGAACTTATCTGTTGTGGCTTTTTATCCTCTACCACATCATAGATTCAGAGCTATCTAATAGAACTTAGAGGGTTTTCTTTGATGGAAGCTTTTCTAATGTCAAACATGTAAAGTGTGGTGTACCGGAGGGCAGCTCTCTATGCCCTCTACTCTTTTATATTTTTACCAATGGGTAGCCAATAATAAACTGGTCCTGAACATCTCTAAAACTAAGAGCATTGTACTGAATTTGGTACAAATCCTTCCCTAACTTCTAGACCTCAGCGGAATCTGGTAATGAATGGTGTGGCTATTGGACAAGTTGAGGAGACTAAATTACTTGGCGTTACCTTAGATTGTAAACTGTCATTGTCAAAACACATACACTACCAGTCTAAAGTTTTAGAACACCTACTTATTCAATGATTTTTCTTTATTTTTAATATTTACTACATTGTACAATAATAGTGAAGACATCAAAACTATGAAATAAGACATGTTATCACGTTTTAGGGAAGACACAGATGCAGACAGTGTCAAAGTAACAAAAGTTTATTACTAGAACAGGGGGCAGGCAAAACGACAGGTCAAGGGCAGGCAGAGGTCAGTAATCCAGATCAGAGTCCAAAAGGTGCAGAACGGCAGGCAGTCTCAGGATCAGGGCAGGCAGAGGTCAATAATCCAGTGTGGTGGGACAAGGTACAGGACGGCAGGCAGGCTCAGGGCAGGCAGAATGGTCAAAACCGGGAAAACTAGAAAACAGGAACTAGAAACAGACAGGCGCAAGGGGAAAACCGCTGGTAGGCTTGATGAAAATAACTGTTTGTGGAGGCCAGGTCATCTGATGCAGCACTCTATCACTCTCCTTCTTGGTCAAATAGCCCTCCACAGCCTGGAGGTGTGTTGGGTCATTGTCCTGTTGAAAAACAAATGAGAGTCCCACTAAGGCCAAACCAGATGGGATGGCGTATCGCTGCAGAATGCTGTGGTAGCAATAATGGTTAAGTGTGCCTTGAATACGAAATAAATCACAGTGTCACCAGCAAAGCACCCTCACACCTCCTCCTCCATACTTTACGGTGGGAAATACACATGCAGAGAGATCGTTCATTCACTCACACCGTGTCTCACAAAGACACGGCGGTTGGAACCAAAAATCTCACATTTGGACTCCAGACCGAAGAAAAAAATTCCACCGGTCTAATGTCCATTACTTGTTTTTCTAGGCTCAAGCAAGTCTCTTCTTCTTATTGGTGTCCTTTAGTAGTGGTTTCTTTGCAGCAATTCAACCATGAAGGCCTGATTCACACAGTCTCCTTTGAACAGTTGATGTTGAGATGTATCAGTTACTTGAACTCTGTGAAGCATTTATTTGGGCTGCAATTTCTGAGGCTGGTAACTCTGATGAACTTATCCTCTGCAGCAGAGGTAATTCTGGGTCTTCCATTCCTGTGACGGTCCACATGAGAGCCAGTTTCATCATAGTGGTTGATGGTTTTTGCGACTGCACTTGAAGAAACGTTCAAAGTTCTTGAAAGTTTCCGTATTGACTGACCTTCACGTCTTAAAGTAATGATGGACTGTCGTTTCTCTTTGCTTATTTGAACTGTTCTTGCCTTAATATGGACTTGGTCATTTACCAAATAGGGCTATCTTCTGTATAACACTTCCAGCGCCGACAGAGATGGCCGCCTCGCTTCCATTCCTAGGAAAATATGCATTATTTTGTTTTGTTATGTGTTATTTCTTACATTGTTATCCCAGGTAATCTTAGGTTTTATTACATACAGTCGGGAGGAACTATTGGATATAAGAGCAACGTCAACTCACCAACGTTACGACCAGGAATACGACTTTCCCGATGCGGATCCTCTGTTTTGCCCACCACCCAGGACAATGGATCGGATCCCAGTCGGCGACCCAAAACAACGATGCCGTAGAAGGGGCAGACGGAGCGGTCTTCTGGTCAGGCTCCGTAGACGGACACATCGCGCACCGCTCCAGAGTATACTACTCGCCAATGTCCAGTCTCTTGACAACAAGGTAGACGAAATCCGTGCAAGGGTAGCCTTCCAGAGAGACATCAGAGACTGTAACGTTCTTTGTTTCACGGAAACATGGCTCACTCGAGACACGCTATCGGAGTCGGTACAGCCAGCAGGTTTCTTCACGCATCGCGCCGACAGAAACAAGCATCTTTCTGGTAAGACGAAGGGCTGGGGTGTATGCCTTATGATTAACGAGACGTGGTGTGATCATAACAACATACCGGAACTCAAGTCCTTCTGTTCACCTGACTTAGAATTCCTCACAATCAAATGCCGACTGCATTATCAACCTGGAGAATTCTCTTCAATTATAATCACAGCCGCATATATCCCCCCAAGCAGACACATCGATGGCCCTGAACGAACTTCATTTGACTCTATGTAAACTGGAAACCACATATCCTGAGGATGCAGTTATTATAGCTGGGGATTTTAACAAGACTAATCTGAAAACAAGGCTCCCTAAAATCTATCAGCATATCGATTGCGCAACCAGGGTTGGCAAAACCCTAGATCATTGTTATTCTAACTTCCGCGACGCATATAAGGCCCTCCCCCGCCCTCCTTTCGGAAAAGCTGACCACGATTCCATTTTGTTGCTTCCAGCCTATAGACACAAACTAAAACAGGAAGCTCCCGCGCTCAGGTCTGTTCAACGCTGGTCCGACCAATCGGATTCCACGCTTCAAGATTGCTTCGATCACGTGGACTGGGATAGGTTCCGCATTACGGCGAACAACAACATTGATGAATACGCTGATTCGGTGAGCGGGTTTATTAGTGCATCGGCGATGTCGTACTCACATCGTCTATTAAAACATTCCCAAACCAGAAACCGCAAAACTGAAAGCGCGAACCACTTATTTTAACCAGGGCAAGGTGATCGGAAACATGACCGAATACAAACAGTGTAGCTATTCCCTCCGCAAGGCAATCAGACAAGCTAAGTGTCAGTATAGAGACAAAGTAGAGTCGCAATTCAGCTGCTCAGACACGAGAAGTATGGGGCAGGGTCTACAGTCAATCACGGACTATAAAAGGAAAACCAGCCCCTGTCGCGGACCAGGATGTCTTGCTCCCAGACAGACTAAACAACTTCTTTGCTCGCTTTGAGGACAATACAGTGCCACTGACACGGCCCGCTACCAAAACCTGCGGGCTCTCCTTCACTGCAGCCGACGTGAGCAAAACATTTAAACGTGTCAACCCTCGCAAGGCTGCAGGCCCAGGCGGCATCCCCAGCCGTGTCCTCAGAGCATGCGCAGACCAGCTGGCTGGTGTGTTTACGGACATATTCAATCAATCCTTATCCCAGTCTGCTGTCCCCACATGCTTCAAGAGGGCCACCATTGTTCCTGTTCCCAAGAAAGCTACTGTAACTGAGCTAAATGACTACCGCCCCATAGCACTCACTTCCGTCATCATGAAGTGCTTTGAGAGACTAGTCAAGGACCATGTCACCTCCACCCTACCTGACATCCTAAACCCACTCCAATTTGCTTACCGCCCCAATAGGTCCACAGACGACGCAATCGCAATCACACTGCACACTGCCCTAACCCATCTGGACAAAAGGAATACCTGTGTGAGAATGCTGTTCATCGACTACAGCTCAGCATTTAACACCATAGTACCCTCCAAACTCGTCATCAAGCTCGAGATCCTGGGTCTCGACCCCGCCCTGTGCAACTGGGTCCTGGACTTCCTGACGGGCCGCCCCCCAGGTGGTGATGGTAGGTAACAACATCTCCACCCCACTGATCCTCAACACTGGGGCCCCACAAGGGTGCGTTCTCAGCCCTCTCCTGTACTCCCTGTTCACCCACGACTGCGTGGCCATGCACGCCTCCAACTCAATCATCAAGTTTGCAGACGACACTACAGTGGTAGGCTTGATTACCAACAACGATGAGACAGCCTACAGGGAGGAGGTGAGGGCCCTGTGGTGTCAGGGAAATAACCTCACACTCAACGTCAACAAAACAAAGGAGATGATCGTGGACTTCAGGAAACAGCAGAGGGAGCACCCCCCTATCCACATCGACGGGCCAGTAGTGGAGAGGGTAGAAAGTATTAACTTACTCAGCGTACACATCACGGACAAACTGAAATGGTCCCACCACACAGACAGCGTGGTGAAGAAGGCGCAGCAGCGTCTCTTCCACCTCAGGAGGGTGAAGACATTCGGCTTGTCACCAAAAACACTCACAAACTTTTACAGATATACAATCGAGAGCATCCTGTCGGGCTGTATCACTGCCTGGTACGGTAACTGCTCCGCCAATAACCGTAAGGCTCTCCAGAGGGTAGTGAGGTCTGCACAACGCATCACCGGGGGCAAACTACCTGCCCTCCAGGACACCTACACCACCCGATGTCACAGGAAGCCAAAAAGATCATCAAGGACAACAACCACCTGAGCCACTGCCTGTTCACCCCGCTATCATCCAGAAGGCGAGGTCAGTACAGGTGCATCAAAGCAGGGACCGAGAGACTGAAAAACAGCTTCTATCTCAAGGCCATCAGACTGTTAGACAGCCATCACTAACATTGAGTGGCTGCTGCCAATATACTGACTCAACTCCAGCCACTTTAATAATGGAAAAATTGATGTAATAAATGTATCACTAGCCACTTTAAACAATGCCACTTCATATAATGTTTACATTACTACATTACTCATTACTACATTACTCATCTCATATGTATATACTGTACTCTATACCATCTACTGCATCTTGCCATCTTGATGTAATGTATCACTAGCCACTTTAAACAATGCCACTTTTATATGTTTACATACCCTACATTACTCTTCTCATATGTATATACTGTACTCTATACCATCTACTGCATCTTGCCATCTTGATGTATTTTGTTTTGTTTAACACTTTTTTGGTTACTACATGATTCCATATGTGTTATTTCATAGTTGTGATGCCTTCACTATTATTCTACAATGTATAAAATAGTAAAAATAAAGAAAAACCCTTGAATGAGTAGGTACTCAAAAACTTTTGACTGGTAGTGTAGTAAAATGGAGGCGTTGGCTAGATGAGGTGGTTCGCCAAACTATGCTCCTGAGACGTGCAACCTCGTCTGACACCTGAAGACTTGTGTTTTACCCAGAGTTAAAAACAGATTTTAGCTCACACAGACCACTGGGATTTAATATACAGTACACCGCACGGTACACCACACATTGGCTTAACCAACAATCCTTGGCAGGTGCATTAGTCAAGCATCTCTTCAATGTTAGAGCATCCAATCAGTGTGTTATACAGTAGGTTTACTATTTGTAACTGTTATGAGAGGTGCAAAGAGAGGCAATTATTTTCTCCCATTCCCATGCTGTGACCGCCTGGCGCGTGTGTGTGTGTGTGTGTGTGTGTGTGTGTGTGTGTGTGTGTGTGTGTGTGTGACTGAGGCGTGTGTGAGAAGTGTGTGTGTGTGAGGTGTGTGTGAGGTGTGTGTAATCCCCTGTTTCCTGAGGACACTGCTCTTCATTCATCATCCACGACACATCAGCCCCCTTCTCCCTTGCAGGCCTCTCTCTATGTTCCACTCACTCAGCTGTAGGTCAGACATGAACAGCTAGGACACGCTGTCCTATATTGGCAAATGTTGAAATGATATAATGGGGACAACAAGGGGGGTGTTCAGAGAGATTGTAGAGAGAGAGAGAAAGAGAGAGCAATAGAGAGAGAGAAAGAGAGAGCGTAGAGAGAGAGAGAGAAAGAGAGAGCGTATAGAGAGACAGAAAGAGCATATATAGAGAAAGAGAGAGCGTAGAGAGAGAGAGAAAGAGAGAGCAATAGAGAGAGAGCAGAGCGAGAGAGCGTAGAGAGAGAGAGAGAAAGAGAGAGAGAGAGAGAGAGAGAGAGAAAGAGAGAGAGAGAGAGAAAGAGAGAGCATAGAGAGAGAGAGAACGCATAGAGAGAGAGAAAGAGAGAGCGTAGAGAGAGAAAGAGAGAGCAATAGAGAGAGTGATAATGTTATGAGACTCCTCACTGACTGTTACTCTTGTAGATGTGGGTTGTTAAGTTGGTAATGGCCGGAATGGAGAAATGCTATTTATAAAGCTCTTTTAATCCCTTGTGGGTGGATGTTTCTGAGCTGGCTTGGGCTGCTCGGTTATGTAACAGCTAAAATACCAGCGCTGACACAATACGGATCTGACCACAGCACAACAACAATAGTTAGGTAGCAGATGCTTCTATCGTTAAATATGTATCTAATGTACTGTACTTGGCTCATATAGAAAATGAACTTGTAACGTTATGGGTTGTTAACTTCAACCAGCACCATGCTCCAATTAATCTAATGATATAGCCAATCAGTGGGCTGGAATTCCGCCTAAATGTTATTTCTAGTATCCTGTAAAGCTGTTGTCATAACACTGTCGTAAGAAATATATAATCTCTGCCATGGCAAAACCAGTCATAACACATGACCTGGAGATGTAATATTAAGGATTGTTTTTTCAGAAGTGAACTACAGTCCCCATCATACTGTATAGTCAGTGTTGTGTAAGTGGCCCATGCGGGAAACAAACCCACAACTCTGATGTTTCATGCTACAATTAACTTAGTCAATGAAACCATATTGAAAACGTAGAAAATGTTCATGTTAAAGCTTTCAAGTGTATTCCTCTAACACATTATAACAGTGTTATGGCTTGTCACAACCTGTTGTCATAGGTATGACATCATTCTTTAAGCAGTCATCAGGGCTGGATTTTTAAAGTGCACTTTGTTGAACAATACCTAAGGTGGCGATGGTTATCACTTAGCTGGAGGCACAAAACTTGTCACAGAGTCATTAAACAAGGAAATGGCAGAATGTTTGTACCATGTTGGGCTGCTGCCATGTTGTGTTGCTACCATGTTGTTGTCATGTTGTGTTGCTGCCATGCTGTGTTGTCATGTGTTGCTGCCATGCTATGTTGTTGTTTTAGGTCTCTCTTTATGTAGTGTTGTGTTGTCTCTCCTGTCGGGATGTGTGTTTTGTCCTTTATTTATATATTTTTTATTTTTAATCCCAGCCCCCATCCCCACAGGAGGCCTTTAGCCTTCTGGTAGGCCATCATTGGAAGTAAGAATTTGTTCTTAACTAACTTCCCTAGTTAAATAAAGGTTAAATAAAAAATAGAAAGTTGACAAAATCCATTGACGTGTGTGTGTTTGTGTGTGTGTGTGTTTTGGTCAAAACATTGGTATCAAACAGGCTTAGCTGGCTGGGCTGGTATGAGGCATAATGAACAATAATTGTCATGTCACACAAAAACTAAGGTGACATGACTCAGTCGGAGGTGACAAAGAAAGACCGGTTGAGCCAGAATAAACGTGTCCCCACCCGGTTGCAGATCCAGATATCTCCTGTGTCATCTACAGGATGCTTTCTCTTGTGAGTTTGTTTTGGCAGAACTCGCTATTACAGTGGCCATGTCACCACCACACCCATCTCTCCTTTCCTCTCTGTATCTCACACCACAGGACTGTGTTTAATATGTGGGCGGTTGACTTTAAACACAGTGGTGGAGCATTGTTTTGGTACAACACATGACTCGTTCGTTAACGATTTTGTTTTGAGCAGTAGATCACTTAAACAGTTGAAGTACTGTGTGTTGTTATTGAATCATGTGTAATAGAGTAATATTAGAATTCCACATAGTCAATTGCTCTACGCATTCAAGAGAACGTTCCTAGAAAGTGATGTTCAGTGAAGAGGTGACGTCATACAGATGGGTCTTTTGAATCTCTGACACCAGAGCTGCTGGCCCTGTCTCTAACGAGCCATTTGGTACGGTCTGGAATGGGCCAAAGGTGACAAACACAGTGGGATGGGGGGACACCACATGGGTCTAGGGGGAGGGGTAGATGGCCACACAGGGGTCACTGCAAACAAAAAGGTGTGTGTGTATGTGTGCATGTGCGTGTGTGTGTGTTTTTGATGGTAGTGTGTGTTGTGCCTATTAACATGTCTGTGAGTATGGGCGAAGTGTCATCACCCATGTCCTAAACACTGTATCCATCAGTGTCTTTGTGTGTTCTTCAGACAGCGTATTATCATCCTAATTACCTCAATATTGTCAGCAGAGCTCAGAGGTACACAGGGGAATGATGTGTCAACTTTAAGTAGTAAAAGGCACTGGTTTCCCCCCAGGACAGATAACCAATACACAACTTTCCAACACAAGGCCAGAGAAACTACTACTGGTAAACAAGCTCAATGCTTATTCACTGTTGGGTTTTTCAACAGGGGTTTTCTGTGTCTATTGTAAAGAGAAACGCTTGTAAACAACCTCCACAACATTGCATTCTACTCCTTACAAATCTCCTGCAAAGGTCCCTTTAAACAACAAACAACAAACTACTAGACAATTACATTTACTCATCACCACTGAAAAATTACCCTATTGTCATACGTGAGTAAAAGTAAAGATACCTGAAAAGAAAATGACTCAAGTAAAATTGAAAGTCACCCAGTAAAATACTACTTAAGTAAAAGTGTAAAAGTATTTGGTTTTAAATGTACTTAAGTATCAAAAATAAATGGAATCGCTAAAATATACTTAAGTTTCAAAAGTAAAAGTATAAATAATTTCAAATTCCTTATATTAAGCAAACCAGACAGCACAATTTTCTTGTTTTTTAAATTTAAGGATAGCCAGGGGCACACAACAACACACAGACATAATTTACAAACTAAGCATTTGTGTTTAGTGTCTGCCAGATCAGAGGCAGTGGGGATGACCAGGAAAGTTCTCTTGATAAGTGAGTGAATTAGACAATTGTCCTGTCCTGCTAAGCATTCAAAATGTAACTAGTACTTTTGGGTGTCAGGTAAAATGTAAGGAGTAAAAAGTACATTATTTTCTTTAGCAATGTAGTGAAGTAAAAGTTGTCAAAAATATAAATAGTAAAGTCAAGTACGACTTAAGTAGTACTTTAAAGTATTTTTACTTAAGTACTTTACACCACTGCTCATCACCATAAAACCACAAAGCCACTGCTCAGGTGAATCGTAAGCAGACAGATATATGCAACACAATTAGAGCCAACTAAATCATGAAAACAAAAAGATAATGATTTCCAATAGGTCAAGTAATTAACAAAAAAACTGAGCAAACTAGAATGCTATTTGTCCCAAAACAGAGAGTACAGTGGCAGAGTACCTGACCACTGTGACTGACCCAAAATTAAGGAAAGCTTTGACTATGTACAGACTCTGTGAGCATAGCCCTACTATTGAGAAAGGTCGCCATAGGCAGACCTGGCTCACAAGAGAAGACAGGCTATGTGCACATTGCCCACAAAATGAGGTAGAAACTGAGCTGCAGTTCCTAACCTCCTGCAAGCCAAATGTAGAGACACATATTTCCTTCAGATTACACACACCCACAAAGATTTAGAAAACAAATCACATTTTGATAAATTCCTATACAGTGCCTTGCAAAAGTATTCATCCTCCTTGGTGTTTTTCCTATTTTGTTGCATTACAACCTGTAATTAATTTTTTTTATTTTTTTTTTGGATTCCATGTAATGAACATACACAAAATAGCCAAATTGGTGAAGTGAAATGAAAAAAACGTACTTGTTTCAAAAAATTATAAAAAATAAAGAACTGAAAAATAGTGAGTGCATATGTATTCAACCCCTTTGCTATGAAGCCGCTAAATACGATCTGGTGCAACCAATTACCTTCAGAAGTCACATAATTAGTTCAATAAAGTCCACCTGTGTGCAATGTAAGTGTCACATGATCTGTCACATGATCTCAGTATACAGTTGAAGTCGGAACTATAGTTTTGGCAAGTTGGTTAGGACATCTACTTTGTGCACGACTCAAGTAATTTTTCCAACAATTGTTTACAGACAGATTATTTCACTTATAATTCACTGTATCACAATTCCAGTGGGTCAGAAGTTTACATACACTAAGTTGACTGTGCCTTTAAACAGCTTGGAAAATTCCAGAAAATGATGAAATTCCAGAAAAGGTCATGGCTTTAGAAGCTTCTGATAGGCTAATTGAGATAATTTGAGTCAATTGGATGTTTACCTGTGGATGTATTTCAAGGCCTACCTTCAAACTCAGTGCCTCTTTGCTTGACATCCTGGGAAAATAAAAATAAATCAGCCAAGACCTCAGAAAAAGCTCTGGTTCTGGACGCCGCCCCCCCTCTTTACGCTGATTCCTCCGCCTTTGTAGAACCGGACCGAGGATCATCGCCGGAGGCTCTGGACTGCGGCTCATCGCCGGAGGCCCTGGACTGGGGACCGTCGCTGGAGGCTCCGGACTGGGGATCGTCACTGGAGACCCACACTCTGCCAAAAACAAAGAAATAGAAAACATAGAAATAAACAAACTAGAATGCCCACCCTAGTCACACCCCAGCCTATCCAAAATAGAGAATAAAAGCCTCTCTATGGCCAGGGCGTGACAGTACCCCCCCCAAAGGTGCAGACTCTGGCCGCAAAACCTGACTCTAAAGGGGAGGGTCCGGGTGGGCATCCCTTATGCCGGCGGCTCCGGTGCGGGACGTAGACCCCCCCTCCGCCTGCAGATCCCTCCGCTTTAGTGGCGGTCCTGGTGCATGGACCTTCACTGGAGGAACCGGGCCGCAGATCATCGCCGGAGGAACCAGACCACCGATCATCGCCGGAGGCTCCGGACTGGGGACCGTCGCTGCAGGCTCCGGACTGGGGACCGTCGCTGCAGGCTCCGGACTGGGGACCGTCGCCGGAGGCTCCGGACTGGGGACCGTCGCTGGAGGCTCCTTTCCCTGGATCGTCACTGCAGGCTTCGTGCCATGGATTATCACTGCAGGCTCCGGGCCATGGATCATCACTGCAGGCTCCGGGCCATGGATCATCCCTGGAGGCTTCGTGCCATGGATCATCCCTGGCTTCGTGCCATGGATCATCACAGGAGGCTTCGTACGTGGAGCCGGAACAGGTCTCACCGGACTGAGGAGACGTACTGGCAGCCTAATGAGTGGAGCTGCCGCAACACATCCTGGCTGGATACCCACTTTAACTTGGTGAGTGTGCAGAACTGGCACAGGACGCACTGGGCTATGAAGGCGCACTGGAGGCATAGTGCGTAGAGCCAGCGCAGGACACACTGGACCGTGGAGGCGCACCGGAGGTCTGGAGCGCAGAGCTGGCACAACTCGTCCTGGCTGGATACCCCCTGTAGCCCGGCAAGTGCGGGGAGCTGGAACAAGCCACACTGGGCTGTGCTGGCGAAACCGGGGACACCGTGCGTAGAGCTGGCGCAGGATAACCTGGGCCGAAGAGACGCACCGGAGACCAGGAACGCTGAGCCGGCACAATCCGTCCTGGCTGAATGCCCACTCTAGCACGGCCACTGCGGGGAGCTTGCACAGAGCGCACCGGCTGTGGATGCGCACTGAAGGCATGGTGCGCAGAACCGGATAGCACGGTGCTTGACCGGCCACTCGCTCCCCACGGTAAGCACGAGGAGTTGACTCAGGTCTGAACCCTGACACTGCCAATCTCCCGGTGTGTGTCCCCCAAAAAATGTTTGGGAGCTGCCTCTCGGGCTTCCGTGCTAGCCGTGACGCCTTGTATAGTTGCCGTTCCTCCCTTGCTGTTTCCATGGCAGGGTCTTGTCCCCTGCCACAACCTCCTCCCACGTCCATGAGGTCCTCCACCAACTCTTCTCCCGGGCCCAGGATCCCTGCTCCTCCTGGCCACGCTGCTTGGTCCTTTGGTGGTGGGTAGTTCTGTAACGGCTCTCGTCGGAATGCGAACATCGTGAACATCCCACGGAGCACCATTAAATCCATTATTAAAAATGTTTAAGAATATGGCACCACAACAAACCTGCCAAGAGTGGGCCGCCCACCAAAACTCACGGACCAGGCAAGGGAGGGTATTAATCAGAGAGGCAACAAAAAGACCAAAGATAACCCTGAAGGAGCTGCAAAGCTCCACAGCGGAGATTGGAGTATCTGTACATAGGACCACTTTAAGCCATACACTCCACAGAGCTGGACTTTACGGAAGAGTGGCCAGAAAAAATACATTATTTAAAGAAAAAATAAGCAAACACGTTTGGTGTTTGCCAAAAGGCATGTGGGAGACTCCCTAAACATATGGAAGAAGGTACTCTTGTCAGATGAGACTAAAATTGAGCTTTTTGGCCATCCAGGAAAACGCTATGTCTGGCGCAAACCCAACACCTCTCATCACCTCAAGAACACCATCCCCACAGTGATGCATGGTGGTGGCAGCATCATTCTGTGGGGATGTTTTTCATCGACAGGGACTAGGAAACTGGTCCAAATTGAAGGAATGATGGATGGAGCTAAATACAGGGAAATTCTTGAGGGAAACCTGTTTCAGTCTTCCAGAGATTTGAGACTGGGACGGAGGTTCACCTTCCAGCAGGACAATGACCCTAAGCATACTGCTAAAGCAACACTCAAGTGGTTTAAGGGGAAACATTTACATGTCTTGGAATGGCCAAGTCAAAGCCCAGACCTCAATCAAATTGAGAATCTGTGGTATGACTTAAAGATTGCTGTACACCAGCGGAACCCATCCAACTTGAAGGAACTGTTGCAGTTTTGCCTTGAAGAATGGACAAAAATACCAGTGGCTAGATGTGCCAAGCTTATAGAGACATACCCCAAGAGACTTGCAGCTGTAATTGCTGCAAAAGGTGGCTCTAACAAACTATTGACTTTGGGGGGTGAACAGTTATGCACGCTCAAGTTTTCTGTTTTTTTGTCTTATTTCTTGTTTGTTTCACACAAAAAAATATTTTGCATCTTCAAAGTGGTAGGCATGTTGTGTAAATCAAATGATACAAACACCCCCAAAAATACATTTTAATTCCAGGTTGTAAGGCAACAAAATAGGAAAAATGCCAAGGGGGTGAATAATTTCGTAAGCCACTGTATCTATTGGGTGAAATACCACAGTGTGCCATCACAGCAGCAAGATTTGTGACTATGTTTATTTATTTTAGTTTTTTTACTTTAACTATTTGCACATCGTTACAACACTGTATATAGACCTAATATGACATTTTAAATGTTTTTATTATTTTGGAACTTGTGTGAGTGTAATATTTACTGTTAACTTTTTATTGTTTATTTCACTTTTGTTTATCCATTTCACTTGTTTTGGCAATGTAAACATATGTTGCCCAGGCCAATAAAGCCCTTTGAATTGAATTATATGAATGATTGTGGACTAGCACTCGTTGTCAAGGGAATCTTGTCTTAAGAAGCTCTGGTGGGGGTTGAGGTGGAGGTGAAATCTGGTAGGGGTTGGGTTGGAGTTAAACCCTGGTGGGGGTTGGGTTGGAGGTAAACTCTGGTGGGGGTTGGGTTGGAGGTAAACTCTGGTGGGGGTTGGGTTGGAGGTAAACTCTGGTGGGGGTTGTGGTGGAGTTGAACTCTGGTGGGGGTTGAGGTGGAGGTGAAATCTGGTAGGGGTTGGGTTGGAGGTAAACCCTGGTGGGGGTTGGGTTGGAGGTAAACTCTGGTGGGGGTTGGGTTGGAGGTAAACTCTGGTGGGGGTTGGGTTGGAGGTAAACTCTGGTGGGGGTTGGGTTGGAGGTAAACTCTGGTGGGGGTTGGGGTGGAGTTGAACTCTGGTGGGGGTTGAGGTGGAGGTGAAATCTGGTGGGGGTTGGGGTGGAGTTGAACTCTGGTGGGGGTTGGGTTGGAGGTAAACTCTGGTGGGGGTTGGGGTGGAGGTAAACTCTTGTGGGGGTTGGGGTGGAGGTACACTCTAGTGAGGGTTGGAGGTAAACTCTGGTGGGGGTTGGGGTGGAGTTGAACTCTGGTGGGGGTTGGGTTGGAGATGAACTCTGGTGGGGGTTGGGTTGGAGATTAACTCTGTTGGGGGTTGGGTTGGAGGTAAATTCTGGTGGGGGTTGGGGTGGAGTTGAACTCTGGTGGGGGTTGGGTTGGAGATGAACTCTGGTGGGGGTTGGGTTGGAGATGAACCCTGGTGGGGGTTCAGAGTTGAGGGGAACTCTGATGGGTGCAGGGTGGAGGGAAAACGCTGGTGGGGTTCGGGGTGGAGTGGTCGAGATGGGGGGAGATGTGAAGGTAGGAGGAGTGGAGGATGGGTGACATCAACACATTCCTTAGGGAATAGCTTTGGCAACCCCACAACCCACTGAAGTCTCCAGCGCTTTTCTTATGTGTGACTAACACACATGCAAGAACACAGACACACAACATATTTGCTCAAAGACACACATGCACACACATACTGCCAGCCCCTCCTACAGCAAACATGCACACACACATCACCTCCCCAAATGTATGGTCCCTACTCCCCCCTTGTCCTTTCAAGACCTCGAATGGACCCCAACCCCCACACACCGCTCTCTATTACACACACACACCTCTGTTACACACCCCCCCCTCTCTATTACACCTCCCCTCTCTATTACACACACACACCCCTCTCTGCTACACCCCTCTCTGTTACACACACACATGCAAAAACAACACACGCACACACACCAGCCCCCCAAGGAATACGGGCCAACCTCCTGCCAGCAGGCAGTCTCTATTGTTAAAACGCAGCCACATTAGCAGGGAATGTTAAGCACGGCTCATAAAGATGTCCACATGCTTCAAATCAAATCAAATCAAACTTAATTTGTCACATGCGCCGAATACAACATGTGTAGACCTTGCCGTGAAATGCTTACTTACAAGCCCTTAACCAACAGTGTCATTCAAGAAAGAGCTGGGCAGCTCGCGGCTGGGTGTCCCTTTGTAGTCCGAAATAGTTTTCAAGCCCTGCCACATCCGACGAACATCAGAGGCGGTGTAGTAGGATTCAATCTTAATCCTGTATTGACGCTTTGCTTGTTTGATGGTTCGTCTGAGGGCATAGAGGGATTTCTTATAAGCGTCCAGATTAGTGTCCCGCTTCTTGAAAGCGGCAGCTCTAGCCTTTAGCTCAATGCTTCCCAGCCGAAACAGTTCAGAAGTGTTTGTGCATATATCATAACGACATTTTGTGACTTTTTTGTTAGTTTTGGACAAAGTCGATAGCTTAAGACTACGCCCCTTCGTCAGTGATTGGTCAACTGTAGAGATTTTTCAATAAAATATTTGTTAACATTCAACGAAAGACAACTCATTTTCATGCACATTTTTTCATTGAGAAATGCTGCACCAAATATCGTAGTTAGATGTAAAATTGCGCAACTAAGATTTCCTCTGCAAAAACGTCAAAATTAATTACAGATTTCTTGAGTTATTTTAGATTAATTTGGACTATTTTGAGGCAGTGTATACTGGCTACGGCATTTCAAAATAGACAAACAGTACTATTGCCGCCTTTTTCAAGCAAAGGTCTTTTAAGGGAGTATGTGAGCACACTCGTTCGGTTCAACTAACTGAGTTTGGCTAGCCGCCAGCTGAACTGACGCATGCTGACGCCTTAAGCCCACTCACATACAACCATTTTTTAAAAATGCATTTAACCTTTATTTAACTAGGCAAGTCAGTTAGGAACAAATTCTTATTTACAATGACAGCCTACCCCAGCCAAGCCCTTAACCTGGACGACACTGGGCCATTTGTGCACAGCCCTATGGGACTCCCAATCATGGCCGGTTGTGATACAGCCTGGAATCAAACCAGGGTCTGTAGTGACGCCTCTAAGACTGAGATGCAGTGCCTTAGACCGCTGCGCCACTCGGGAGCCCTTAAAACGGAGCCTTTCCATGACAGCTAATATTAGCCTCTCTGTTGATAGAATCATTACATAACACGTTTTCATCTTTAATGAATATTAGGCTAAAATGATCGACACAAAATCACTTGGCTAATGCCTTTAAAAGCCCCAAATGACCTAGTAAGTGCTGTAGGTTTGAAATGAACAAACATGAAGTCACGCAATGTGACTTGTGTGGGTGTGTGAGTGAATATTGCCCCGCACAGCTGTTCCTCTACATACTAATGGAGGGAATGATCTGTGACACAGCTCTCATTAGCATGTCTGACTGCCAGGTACAAAATACAACACAGCTAGTCATTACACATCAACTGTGAGTATATGTGTATGTGTCTGTGTGTGTGTGGGAGGGATGTGTCAGATATGCATGACTCTGTCAGTGAGTCATTAGAGTGCATGTTTTTCTGTGATTCAGTGTGTGTGTGTGTGTTTCAGAGCATTTGCAGTGTGTGTGTGGTGTGTGTGCGTACATTTGTATGTGTGTGTGAACATGGCAACATCTCCCATCTCTGCGTGTCTGTCACAGTGTGGCACACAGAGGATGGCACATCCCCCAGAAGGTTAACTAACTCCACGCCTGTCAAAATACACTCCTACCATATCCATCTCCCCACAGAGCCCAGTCAGACACACACACACCCCTCCCCCCACCTAGACACACTCCCCTGGGGGCGGTGCGATTGGGAGCCAGAGGTGTCAGAGTTCAACACCTGGGACACACACACGGACACACACAGACACAAAAACACCCCCCATCCTCCTTGCCTCAAGCCACTGTAGATGTAAACACACGGGCTAGACTCTGTGTCTGTCTCCATGCTATAATATCCCTGATAACACACACATACATAAGGTAACAGTGGAGTGGACGGCTGCATCCCACGCACCAGATCCAGTGTGGGCTGCTAGGTATTTATAGAACAGCACAGCAAAGGAGAGGAGCCGACATCACTTCCCTGAGACAGAAACACACAGAGAGATAGATAGATAGAAATAGAGAGATAGAGATAGACAGAGTAGGTGTTGATGAATCATACTCCTAGAACAGGAGGGAAAGATAGAGAACACTCATTTACAGATGCCTCCCCTCTCTTTTCATCCCGCTCTCCTCTCATTCACCCACCCCCAACCATCCACACATAACCTCTTCAGAGAGAAAAAAACGAGGGATGACTAAAAGCCTGTAGGTCATGTCCTGCTACGTCTATAATTATAAAAAAGGAAGGGGAGTGGGGCGGCGAGATGCTAATATAACATAATTTAATGATTCTGCAGAGGGAGTCTTACAGTCTACGTGACCTCAATGCCAGCACCAACACAGTAATGGTAATCCAAGTACAAAACCTGTGATGTCTAGAATACCATCATTGAAACACCTTATGCAACCCTAAACCCAACATTACTGGGGTCTGACATATTAAACCATTATGCAACTGTAATACAACCATAGTACCCAGGGGTTAAGTAGCATTGGATTTCCTGCTAACCCCATTGACTTCTGAGAGAAACAACATGATGCTAAGCATCATTCAGCATGTAAACACTGCAGGAAAACCCCACACCTCCTCCCACTTACACCACTAAACCAATAAAGAGGGTGTGTGTCCTGAACGCAGTACACTGACCCCATTTAGCCGTGTTTGTTTGTTTAGGAAACACATGAGCTCATTGCTGCATCTTCTAAGGACTGAGGCTAAAAACTCTCAGCGGTATATTAGTACTACTAGCCCCTTAGAGACAAGGCTCTGTACACATCTCCAGTCCCACCACATAAAGAAATGACAGACTGTTCTCTATGGACAGTAAAGCTCCTTTAAAACAACACCACAAAATAGTCGCATAAAAAGGAAATAAGATCATTGTGAACCTCTGATGTCTTGTAAAAATAAACGGAGTGCTATGCTTCACTGTGGAGAAAGTGGCAGTTTGGAGCACAGACAGGCATAAGAACAGATCCACTTCATGTGTAAAATATAAAGAAATCATAAGTACATTGTCATGAGAGATTGTGTATGACAGAAATATGACAAGTGATTTCAGATTTAATTCTGGGCCTATGGCCCCCTTTAGTTTTCTGAAATACAATTCCTCAAATGTGTACAGTATTTGAATAAAGGGCGAATGGACAAAATGCGCTTTAACTTTTGACAACCAAATGCATGTGTCCACTTGGCCGGCTTGCTTACAAAGAGTAAGAACCTGCTGCTAGATGTCCCTGTCCCTGGGCTTTGTTGAAGGTGGTAGAGAGCACGAAGTGAGGGGTGGGACTAATGGACCTGGTTTAAGTGTAAAGAATGTCCTCTGAGTGAAACCAACATTCCACCTTGAGGTAGCTCAGCTTACTATCCAGTGAGTCAGAGGACAAAACAAGGAGACTGCATGGCCATATATGGTACACAGACTAAATAAAACCTGCAAAAGAGAAGCAAAACCCCAAAACATGATGCATTTCGCCATCTAGTGGACATCTAGAAACCTTCAAATAGAGCAAAATCAAATCAAATCCTGTTTTTTGTACATAGAAATATTTTTAAATAGACTTTTATGGAAAGTTGATCAGTGTAATCAGACCAAATCCTGGTCTGGTCCTGAGTAGAGCACGAGAGGCACATGCCACTGCCTGGTGAGCAGTGCTCGACTTGGGCAGGAGCACACCGGAGCTGAGTACCGGCACTAAAAATATTCTACTGCATCGCAGTGCTTGAGGCATCACTAAAGACTAGGGTTCAATCCCAGGCTGTGTCACAACCGGCCGTGACCGGGAGACCCATGAGGCGGCGCACAATTGGCCCAGCGTTGTCCGGGTTTGTGCCATCGCGCTCTAGTGACAACTTGTGGCGGGCCAAGCGCCTGCAGGCTGACTTCAGTCCCCAGCTGGATGGTGTTTCCTCCGACACATTGGCGCGGCTGGCTTCCGGGTTAAGCAAGCAGTGTGGCTTGGCAGGGTCGTGTTTCGCAGAACGCATGGCTCTAGTTGCAGCGATGGGACAAGACTGTAACTACCAATTGGATACCATGAAATTGGGGAGAAAAGCAGGTAACAGTAAAAAAAATATAAATAATAATGAAATTATTAACTGCTTCAGCTCCTGTTCCTCTTATAGAATAATTAGCTCAAAAGTATTGTGGCGCTCCTGCACCAATTTAAACAGTACCAGCACCCACAATAAGTACCGCAACCTATTTCAGTCCTAATCAAATACTGCTGGTGGATAAATTAGCTAACACTGGCAAGAAAGGGGAGATTGGGGAGAAAAGCAGGTAACAGTAAAAAAATAAAAATAATAATAATGAAATTATTAACTTAAAGAAAGAGTTCAGCACATAATTGTTTTTACATAATGATTCTCAGGCCATGTGTACAGCTGTTTCCGGAAGGGAGCGACAACAGCAGCCCCCAATTCAAACACTCTAACACCAAAAACAAACACTGAAATGTTAGAATAGGCAAGCCATTTGTATACCAGGCAGGCTAAAACTTTGTGACCTCGTACAAGGTGTCCTGCCCCCCGGGTGTACACCCTAGCACAACACAGCTTATTGAAATAATACAATCTTGTTGAGTTGGTTATTTGAATCAGCTGTGCAGTGCTAGGGCAAAAAACTAAACAGGCCCCAGGACTGAGTTTGGGAAACCTTGACCTAGTAGGCATTATAATAGGCGTACTGTGCTATAATCACACACAAGCCTTACTGTAGATAAAGCTGTAAATGGACTTTGAAACTCCCAGATGCTATTTGGGTCAAATTAACAAGAAAATCTACTGGAATCCATTTGTATGCCCCATTTTTAAAAAACAATTGCATTATAATCAGGGATTTGACAATCCCACAAAAGCATTTATACACAACAGGCAGTATATTACAGTTGGCAAACATGTTGAGATGTGGAAAATAAACTTTTAATGTAGACAGTGATTTGGCAGCGGCACTACGCTGCCAATTTAGTTGGATTGATCAACAGAATAACAAAAAATATGAAATCTCAATGTTGTAATACATTTGCGTGTGAGCCCTTGGAAGAGGATTGCCTAATCAGATTTTCCCACAACTCAACCATCTTGGGTTTTAGGCTGTGTGAAATGCAGGTTCTAGTTCTCACTGCACACACCTTGTTAGCATTAATCTATTATTACACGCCCATGTTGCCAAACACTGTGTGAACTAATCTTGTATGTTGAGCTCTTCAGGTATACCATACTAAACATTGAAATAGAAAGTAGCAAGTACCCCATTATGTATCAACATCAAGTGAACAATGTTCAGATTTTTATCTGCTACAATATTTACTGACGTGTTTCGTGTCCAAGAATAGTGGTCATCGTTTTTACCATAAACCGATACCTGCCATTCCAGTTGTCAGAAAACCTGTTTTGTTCGTCGGGTCAGTGCACTACACCTCGGCTCTTTCAAGAAGTCTGTCACACCTGTCAAACCCACTGGCCACGCACGGGTCTGCAAAGCTTGGGCAGGCGAGGTGCGACAAAAAATAATTGTAGAACAGAGGGCACATCCCTCTAAACTGTGAGCCCCACTTTCCAGGACCCCAACATTTGGCCTCATGAGAACAATGGTAAGCAAGTAACCCCATTCATAAAACTCTTTCAGTAACTAAATTTAACTATGCAGGACATGCCGAGGCAGGGCTCTCAAATTCAAATAAATCATGCATAAAAAAAACATGAGGCTAATTATGGAGACATACAGAGTCCAAGTTGGAATGGTATTTTGTCATGTTTATGAAACCGTAACTTTCAAATGCAATGAACCAAACTAAAAGTGAAGTTCAACTTTTATTAAAAAACTGGAACAAACCAAAAACTTCCACCAAATACAGTTTAATGGCAAAAGTAAATCTAACAATCATAGAAAACAAGTTGACGTTGAAAGGCAGTTTCAATAAAAGATCACTTGAAAACAGAAAAGCATACGACTGGTTAAAGCTCGCATAACTCAGGAAAAAAGCCCTGTATTTATCAAAATTACAGTTCACAGAATATTATCTTCTGACCAACTGAATCATTTAAATCTTCCCTTAGTTTGTATCACAATTCAGATTTGATGGTTTAATGTCTGAGGGCATGTAGAGGAATGGGGAAAACACATTCTCTTAGATCCCCAATTACACAGCAATCTTTTTGTAATCAAATGCATTACCAGCACATGACAACTTCCACATCTAGAAGGGCATGCTTTATCTAATAGTCTGTGTAGATTTAGAACAGGATTTGTGCATGTTCAAAATGACATTGTTTCTTAGAACAGGAGTGTAGAAAGACTGGAGGGGCTATTAGGAATCAAGGCCTAGCTTTACGCACGGATCATGATAAAATGGCCTTTTTTTTTTTTTATTGAGAAGTGGCAAGCATGTAGTAAGCAGAGCATTAAACATGGTAGGAAGGTGCATCGTCATCCTCAACCATGTATGTGGCACACTTGAAGTAGACCAACATAACCCACAGATCATTAAAACATTCAATTGGTCAACAAACTTCCTGTACACTTCAGAACACCCCCCAGAAAAAAAAAAAAAAAAAAACAATGGTACAGGTTATTTTTTGTCACAGCAAGAAGTCTACTTTTCTACTGGCTAAGATAAAGATCTAAGTGACAGTTAGCATGGAAATTAAATTACAAGAACCAAGGAGATAGATTATCTCCTTCCAAGAACAAATGTGTAGCCTTCGCAATATATTGTTTAACCCCCCCCAGTAAGAATGGAAAACAAGCACCCCTTCACCCTTTTCAGTTTACTTGTGACCCCCCTTGCTGGTTTTGAAGGAAACCTGCAGGATCTTGTCTCCAATGCGATAACCGTTGAGGCTGGCGATGGCCATGGCGGCCTCCTCATAGTTGGTCATGGTGACGAAGCCGAAGCCTTTGCACTTGTTGGTGTTGAAGTCCCGGATGACCTTGACGTTGGTGACGGCTCCGAACGGCCCGAACATCTGCCACAGGATGCCCTCGTCAGCGTCCTGGCCCAGGTTGTAGATGAAGATACACCAGCCAGCCGGGGAGTTCCCCTGAGCGCTAACCGTAGACATGCTGCTCATGTGGTCCACACTCATTGGAGAGAACCTGCCAGTGGCACAGAATGAGGGTTCTTCAAATGGAACTCCATAGATGCCCATTTAAAATAACCTAAAAACATAAGGCGCAGGCCTGTTGTCCAAGGAAATATCTGACCAAAGTCCTAAAAGAGGACTATAAAAATAACTAACAATTCAGGGGTGTAAGTCTTTAGGATTCTAGCCTTGACTCCCCAGGATCACAAAATACCCTTGTTTAACAACCGGGCACTAGTACTGAGGGATTAGTGCTTTTCTAAGTTTGTTCGATTATTTAACATTTTTGGAAACGTTAATTGAATTATAAAATCAAAACGTTATCTTTTTAATGGAAATTCCCCCAAAAAGTGAACATTGAATTACCAAAACATTTAAAATATTCCATTGTCTGTCAGGTCTACATTGGGTAGCCTATGTAATATTTCAGTTGTGTGCATAACTTAGTTTATCTGATTTCTATTATTCATCTTTCCTTTAAATCACCATCTCAGCTCACGCAGTATCAGCCAAACATTCTCTGTACACCCCTAAAATGCCATTTAGTTAGGCTAGCCGCAGAGCTATCTGACTAAAAAATTTGACTAATTCGCCAAAGATGGTAAGGCGTAATTTCACGAACTGTCCCTTTTGTCGTTGTGTACATTCCTTTCTATCTCAGTCTATGCGGTCCGTGTGCATCTAATCTAATGTAGCAGGCGGAAAAGTGCATCCATCTCTGAATGTGCCGAAAAAACAGGTGCAATGGATTATGGTCAATCTAGTTAATTACAACATTTATGCACTGAACTAGGTAGAATATTTGCTCAATGAAAACTAAAACTCCCGTCAGCCCAGCGTCCCACAGTTACTGATTTCTCTAGAGAAACAGAGTTGGCCTCACAAAAACCACATGAAATTCAAGTAATTGAACTAATGTCAGTCAGTTAAATAATCAAAAGAAGAAAATAAAAAGTTGAAGCGCTCAGCACTACCGGTCACCGACATGGATTGTGTGTAGAGCAGTCAACCATACCTGAATCTCTGGGCCTGGTGGTGTACTGGACCTCCAAAGCGCCGGCCCTGGTTGTGGTAGAGCTGGTTGATGAGCTGGGAGTTCTTGGCCTGGTTGGGGCTGGCAGCAAACTTCACTGTGATGGGCTCCGAGGCACCAGGGGGTTTCTGCCCGTTCAGGTCTTTGATAGCGTCCTCCGCCTCGGCCCGTTTGTCAAAGCGGATAAAGGCCACACCCCTGGACAAGCCTGAGAAGCAAGGGGATGAAATGGAGAAGTCATTAATGGAATAGGCTGAAGATGCTATTAGACACTAATATGAAGTCTTTTGAAAATGTACACCCAAATAGTTACGATTTGGAGAGGGGTAAAGTCTAGCCGAGTGGTATCCTTGGTGCTCATTTAATTGATTATACACAAATATTGCTCATTCAGGCTGTGCCTGCCTACCTACCGGAGGCCTGATCGACCAATACACGCGAGTTGATGATGCGGCCATAGCGTGTGAACATATCCTCCACGTCTTTCTGTGTCATGGTCTTGGGCAGCCCACTAATGTAAAGATTGGCATCCTTAATACCGTCAGAGCTTGGCCTGGCAAAGGACACCTGATGAGGAGACGGCAGGTCAGTTTCCATTGAGTGCAATTTAAAGGAAAAACAAATATATATAAAAAAAAAAAAAAACACTTTAGAATCAATTTGACAATATTACACACATTTGAAAAATATAAATCAGATTCAAAATGCCCAAATATCTCGCATTGAAATTTAAGCAAAATAAAAGTACACAAAATATTCCTATTCTGATAATTCAGTCACATTCCTGAGCAGCTATTTAAGTAATAAAAGAAAACCCAAATATTAAGTAAAAAGGTCTGTTTTAAAAAGCTATAAATGGAAAATAGATGTAAATGCGAAATTATGCAGGGCTTTGATTCGGCACAACGTCACACTCAAGCAATAACCAGTAGTGTTATATAAAAAAAAACGTAGTCTGAACAAGATGAATATAGGCTTCAGTATAAATATGTGCCGAAAATAAAACCATGCCAGGTTACCCGCACACGCAAATTGCTTAAATCAATAAATCGCCAAAAACGATAAATTATAGAACAAAAAAGTGAATTACATGGTTGTTTAAGTAAACATGTTACCCAAATACCTTCATATCCTTTCGAAAATAGACACTTTGCAGGAGGGCTCACCCTCAACTGCCCAGGGACTACTTGAGGAACATATCACATCAGTTGAAACATGAAAACAAAAACACCTTATTGCACGTTACCTTGATAGTTTTAGACTGTAGTCTCAGCCCATTGAGGGTATTGATAGCCCTTTCTGCATCACTAGCGTTAACATAGTTAACAAATCCGTACCCTAAACTGTGGCCTAGAGAAAAAAAAGGAAAAACAACAAAATAAAATAACAAAAGTTTGTCCATTTCTACAGATTGGATACCAGTCTTCCACGGGAGATATCTGCACAATGCATGCATTTTGGCAAAAACATTTGCAAAGGAAAACATTTCCTGCTAAATATGTCTCAAAAAAGAAAAACTGATCCACATCGAAAAGTCTAAATGAAAATATTTTTCTTCTTAAAAACAACAATGATAATAAAACGTTGGCATTCTATCAAACAAAAAGAACACTAAATTGAAGGAAAACAATTCTTCCGTTTCCAATAAACAGTAAAAAAAAAAAAAAAAAGGAAACTAAAAAGACAAGAGAAAACTACATAAAATTCCACAATTTATGGTCCACAAAATAAATGCATTTTTCCGATTGGGTCTACATATGTTGTAATCACCAGATCTAATAACATGGAGCAGCCATAATGCCCAATGAAATAAGAAAACATCTGCAAAGACCATGAATAGAATTCAATAAGACCACAATTTAAAAAAGAGACACTAAAGTAAAGTTTAAAGAACAGCTTTAACAAGATGTATAGCACAGAAAAACAGGAGTTGAACAAAATCCCAAAGAAAAAAAGTCAATCTCTGATCCCAACACTAATCAGCGAGTCTGCAACACACAAAAATACTCTTAGCATCTAAATACATTTTCATAAGAATTGAGGATGTACACAGGAGTTATAGACAAAGTAAAAGACAATTGCGGTAACCAGCAAATACTGCATTGATTTTACAGATTAGTAATCGAGACAGAAAATCTTGGTAAAGTCAAACAAAAATATTTGATGTCACAAACTTTTGTAGTAAAAAACAAAAGAGCACATGTGCAGACAAACGCTGAGAATACCAGGGCATTGTTTCTCCTCAAAGTAAGTGAACCGAGGTCAAAAGAAAAGGGTTTGGACTCACTCTGGTTTTTGTGATAGGGATTACCTGCCACTTTATCGCGGATGAGTTTGGCAGACTCCACCTCGCCGATGCTGCTGAAGAGACTCCGCAACTCGTCCTGACTCATGTTCTGGGGCAGGTAATTGACAATAAGGTTGGTTTTGGCATCTTTGGGCTCATCTTCCATGTGTTCGTCGTAACCGTTATCATAAGCTTCTTGCTATAATTTCAGGAGAATGGGATGGGTGTAAGTAAACTGTTATAAAGACACCTAGAACTTTATGAAAGATGACAGTTAACTGGTTCTGTTCTTAGAGAATGCTTCCCATGTCCCAAAAGAACAGACATGCAAAACAGAATGCTTCTCAAAAATAAAGCCAAAGTTAATCTGTGGATTTACCTTCATGTTAATTGAACCCTTACTGACATGCTGTTGTGATTCCCTATTGTCACCCTGACAACTCTGTACCTCACACACCTGCAAGAGTAAACACTGGTTAATTCACAATCCTCTGCTGCAGACAATGGAGCACTTGACACCATTTAACAGATTTCCCCCAGTTATTTTCTGTCCATTTCACAGTAATACAATTGAGGCCAAACCATCTGTGCAAAAGCACAATATATAGACAACTACGAAATGACTTCAAAACACTTAGAGCAACTCACTTTGAGGTATCTAATGTGTCCCCTTCTGACTGCCATGTTGATGCTTCACAGATGTAGATTCTGAAAATATGGGGGGGGGGGGTTACCTTAGTTACCTTAACACAAAAGCATGTTCATGATTTGGTTGCCTTTGTCGTGTCCTACTGAACACGATGCAAAGGCCTTGATGACTAGGTTTAACTGAATTTATTTAAATCAGTGTCATTCATTTGAAATGTGTTCGGTCAAGGACGGGTCTCTTGCCCTCATGATACTCAAATTGGCGCCCCCCTTGGGTTCTCGAGTTAGCTCGATAATTGGTCAAATTGCAGAGGACCAAAACAGTATGAACTATTGTAGCTAATCAACTAACGTTAATGTTCGGTTACTAAGTGCAGCAATATAGTAACATCGTTAACTATCTAGCTGGCTATTACAAGCTAATGTTAGCTTACTAGCTAGCAAACACTAGCAGCGTGGGCGTGACAACTTTGGACAACGCAAGGACCAAATGAACTCGGTCTAGCAAGCTAACGTTAGCTAAGACGCTATCTTTGGTAATAACATAACGTTATATACTTACGCAGTTAGCTAGCTAACATTATCTAGCAGAATAACGTTTAGAAACCATGCCTTGAATTGGTCAAGTTATACCACAAAGAATGAGTTATTTTGTAGCACAGATATTCTAAACAGTCTTTGGTAGTAGCGTTCGCTAGCTAGTTACTACTAACGTTAACAGGCCGGCTTTCTGGACCGCATGGCACATAGCTAGCTAACGTTACTATCTAACTAACGTTAATCTGCGAACGAATGGAAAGATTGAACACTAAACACATTGGGAAACGTACCTGCTTTACTGATACTCCTGTGATTAATAATAGGCCAAAACGGACCTGGAAACAAAATCAAAACAAATTGACAGTGTCCTGGCTAGCCAGCAATTTTTCTCTTCGTCCAACAAAAGCAAACTCTGGTGCTGCTACTAGCATGCGCGGACAGTCGTGTAAGAACAAGTAGTCAACGTCACAGCTTCTCAACACACTAAACTCCGCCCCCCTCGCCAAAGGCGGCAAAGTTATTTGTTGCAGTTGATTGGGTTTGATGGTTGTCCTTCAAGCTCATTTTATCAACTCCACTAAAACGTCTGCAAAATACCGAGTCTGTTATACCCTATTAAAAGGAGCCTGGCAGAAAATTCTGCATCTTCAGTCATAATAAATTAGATTACAGGAAGAAACTACGGGATGAAGGGGTCAGGCCTGACTAACAAAGAAGACAGGTGGATGGATGAGAACCAAGAGGATCAACATGGACATTCCACAGTGGAGATAAGGAAAACTAAGAGTGAACCATAACATACACTACCATTCAAAAGTTTGGGGTCACTTAGAAATGTCCTGTTAAAATAAAAATAAAAACTTTTTTTGTCCATTAAAATAACATCATATTGATCAGAAATACAGTGTAGACATTGTTAATGTCTAACCAGAATAGAATAGAAAGAAAGTGTGGGAGGCCCCGGTGCACAACTGAGCAAGAGGACAAGTACATTAGAGTGTCAAGTTTGAGAAACAGACGCCTCACAAGTCCTCAGCTGGCAGCTTCATTGAATAGTACCTGCAAAACACCAGCCTCAATGTCAACAGTGAAGAGGCGACTCCGGGATGCTGGCCTTCAAGGCAGAGTTGCAAAGAAAAAGCCAATAATAAATAAAAAAAATCCAATTGAAATACCCCTAAAGAAAAGTGTTTGAGTTCATGAGTTGTATAGGCATATCAATTAGAATTAACCCCAGCTCTCGCATCCATTTACATGACAGTTTTATACTCAGCGAGCCCCTCCCCGGATTTTGTGTTAAATGCTCGACAACAAAGCTTTCTTAGTGCCCAACAAGTTCTCTGCCCTTAACCTTGTTCTGAACACCTCCATCACAAAGGTCATGTGGTTTGGTAAGAAGAATGCCCCTCTCCCCACCGGTGTGATTACTACCTCTGAGGGTTTAGAGATTGAGGTAGTCACTTTATACAAGTATTTGGGATTATGGCTAAACGGTACACTGTCCTTCTCTCAGCACACTTCAAAGCTGCAGGCTAAAATTGAAACTAGATTTTGTTTCCTCTATCGTAATCGCTGCTCTTTCAACCCAGCTGCCAAACTAACCCTGATTGATGACCCTCCTACCCATGCTAGATTACGGAGATGTAATGTATAGGTCGGCAGGTAATTGTGCTCTCGAGCGACTAGATGTTCTTTACCATTCGGCCATCAGATTTACCACCAATGATTTTTATAGGACACATCATTGCACTCTATACTCCTCCGCCATCTCTGTATAGTTGCGAGACCCACTGGTTGATGCTTATTTATAAAACCCTCTTAGGCCTCACTTCCCTCTATCTGAGATACCTACTGCAGCCCTCATCCTCCACATACAACACCCATTCTGCCAGTCACATTCTGTTTAAGGTCCCCAAAGCACACACATCCCTGGGTCGCTCCTCTTTTCAGTTCGCTGTAGCTAGCGACTGGAACGAGTTACAAAAAACACTCAAACTGGACAGTTTTATCTCAATCTCTTCATTCAAAGACTCAATCATGACACTTACTGACAGTTGTGGCTGCTTCGCGTGGTGTTTTGTTGCCTTTGTGCTGTTGTCTGCCCAATAATGTACCATGTTGTGCGGATGCCATGTTGTGTTGCTACCATGTCGTTGTCATGTGGTGTTGCTACCAAGCTGTGTTGTCATGTGTTGCTGCCATGCTATGTTGTTGTCTTAGGTCTATCTTTATGTAGTGTCTCTCTTGGCGTGATATGTGTTTTGTCCTATATTTTTATAGGACAAAAGCCACGTAGTCATAAACCCCGCCAATTTCTACAATGTATCTTAGAGGAAGGGAGCAGAGTAGTGCAGGAGTGGAGTAAGGTGCAGAGCTTGTGTAATTTGTCTGGCTCATCGGCCTTCCTTCCCGCTCCAATTTCACTCAGGTACTGATAAAAATGCTTCCAACCGTTTTTTCCACCATTCATTTTCCCATAGGGGATTTTAGAAACACTTAAAATAAGGGCTGTCCCCGCAGGAGGCCGTTTGCCTTTTGGGAGGTCATCATTGTAAATAAGAATTTGTTATTAGCTGTCTTGCCTGGTTAAATGTGAAATAAAAGAAAAAAAATGGTTTCCACCAGACTATGTGAGCAGAGTTGTGTGGTTGGAAATCCCATTCATCGCCCACAGAGCGGTCTTTGTGCACTATGAGGCGTTATACGTGTCTATACCTCGATTGTAAAATGTAACTAACAACTGATAAGGCAATGCCGCAATAGAGTGTGATTATTGAAAGAATCTAACTGCTCATACAACGAGAAGCGGCAATGATGACTGCTATGAGAAACTTCAGCGCAAACTTCTTTGGGAGACTGTTATGTTGTTAGTTACATTTTACAATCTAGGTATCAACATGTTCCGGCACTCAACCTTTCCCATCTCCGCTAAAAATCGCTCAGTCCTCACACAAAAAAAATAACTGCAGCTTCAAATATGCTCCATTCATTTTTTGTTTAAAAATATAATTTAACAAACACCCCATCTACTTTTGTGACTATGTACCATTTGCTTTTAAAGTAGGCTATCGTAAAAAGCTTTAACATTTCAACAACATGTTGTAGGCTATTAAACAAGGACCTACCTAGGTGATAGGCTAGGCACTGTTAAAAAACACATTTTTTTCGCAAATCTATTAATGATCAGATACTTCAGTTGTAAGTGGCTCTGATGCACTTACTGATACAAATGTAGACTCCTCTTCTTTAAACAATAGCCTAAATAGAAACCAAAACGTCTCCCATGCTGTCGCATGGGCTCCTTCATTGTCTTGCCATCAATACACAGGCTGTGACCTATTTCTTTGCTGACTCATAACAACATCTCTGCACATTAGTGGTGAGGTAACCTAAGTAAAGGCAACAGAATAGGCCTAATTAAAATAACATTGATGAAGGAAATGAATAATGCTGGGCAGAGCATGGCCAGAGCTCCTAGCTGAGCAGTACCTGAGTGAAATTGGAGCGGGAGAGAAGGCCGATGAGCCAGACAAATTACACAAGCTCCGCACCTTACTCCACTCCTGCACTACTCTGCTCCCTTCCTCTAAGATACATTGTAGAAATTGGCGGGCTTTATGACTACGTGGCTATAGAAACTAGTGATGGCTATAGACGCTAGTGATGACACTACCCTGCCCACTCTGCAGGCCTTCTGTGTACAGAGTACCACAATATGAGTCATGATACCGATAACACCTAGCGGTCAAACTTGGAAATGCTTCCAACCGTTTTTCCACCATTCATTTTCCCATAGGGGATTTTAGAAACACTTAAAATAAGGGCTCTGTTTTATGTAGGCCTACCCTGGCGTGACGTTTTGATAACATGTAAATGTAAATCTCTCTTGGACAAGGTGACTTTATAATGAATATATTTGCCTGTGTTCACCCCCCCCCCCCCAAATGAAATGCAAATTAGCTGCTAATGTCACTCACCAGGGCCATTATGATCTGGACGACACTGCCAAATGGAGGCAAAGGTAAGAATCTCTGGATTAACTATCTAATATTAGCTAAATTTAGTAATGAAAAAAATTGCTACATTGTTTAAATTTACAATTCTGTGAACTGTCTTCGGTAAGTTTTACATTTACACAATACCTGTTATCTATCTAGCTAGCTAACTAGTTAGCAACATTAGCCTGGCTAAATGGCTACAATAGTGGTGTAATGTTTTTGTCACCGTTGTTTCACCTGTGTAATTTTGTCCTGCTTATTCTGGGGTTCAGACTGAATGCAGTGTTAAATGTGCTGCTCACAATTGACAGCAGCAACATTGACAAGAAGGGTGTTGATATAGCTACGTTTAGGCATGGCTTTTAAGTAGGTTTCTCATTCTGCTGGAGTTGATCTAGTATTTTCTATCTTATACATTCAGTTGTTTCTCCATTTGTAACTCACCCACCAAACATACCAATATGCTGTTTTACATTTTGCATTATTTGTGCAGGTCTATTTCCTAACATGGAAAAGAGGAAATCTGTGTGCTCTCTGATAGAAATAATAGTTCATATGGTGCTCTTGGATGTCCCAGGTTTGTGGCATTGATTAAGAAATAATTTAATCTTTACTTAAAGTCAGATGTTTATTATGTATGAAAGGCATATGTATGCATTGCTTATTATTTAGATTTCTTTAAAACAATGTAATTGTTGGAGTTCAGGTGATTGGCGTGATTGATGGATGACTAGGTGCATTCTTGTAAATATGCTTACTCATGATTATAGATAGCCTACATTCTGCAATGAGTTAATCTGGCTTTGAATCTGCAACCAAACATGTGTGGCGGATGAATCAGAATTAGTTGGGTAACATAGATAAATAAGATGTTTTATTTATATAATATGCTTATGTGAGATACTTGTCATTATAATGTATCCTTTTGGACTATAGTGTTGACAGTTGCACTTTTCCCTCAGCTAGGGCTCAGTCACTTGGGGCCCAGAGAGGGGAGAGGTCAGGCTTGTCTTTCACATGTCCCTGGTGCTATGCAGAATATCAGAAAGGGAAGAGGACAGAATGGAACATTGTCTTCATATGTGAATGTGTCTTTACCTATTCTTAAACCATGTGAAGGGATGGCGTGAGTAATGGGAAACCAATTACTTGTCTCCACAATGTCTGTGCGCCAGTCACTCCCTCCTTTTCCCATTGGGGGGAGGTGTATGGCAGTGTCTGAAAACATGGTATGTCCTCTCTCATCTTACAATTATCCTGGGACAGTGTATGACTTAGAGGCTCACTCCCCTCAGTGAGCTTGTCCAGGAGTGGGGTCAAGAGGGGGTTTACTTGAGATGGGGGTATCTAGAGTTGACAATTGAGTTATGCCTTGGATGAGGTAATGTTTTTGTACTATGAAGTACCAGGAACAAGATTAGAACCTCGTTTTAGAAACCAAACTGAGCGATAATTTATAGCGAAATGCTATCTGGCTAAGGGATACTCCTTTCTTCAGTAAAAGTCCCTTTGTGAAGAGTTCCTAAGATCTGTGGTTCGTCATGTAAGTTGAGAGGGGTGTATCTTGGCTATAAAATAAATTTTTATTTTTCTGTAGTCACTCTCAAAATTCATTATAGATAGTGAATTGTTGAAAGTCAAAGGGCTATTGTAAAGCTCATTTTATTAAAGATGAGGTTTAAGTATAACTCTGACTGGTGTGTGGTTTGTAACTCTCCTCATTTGGTAATACAGGAAAATGCCACCACACGTGTCAAAAAGTTAGTTCTGAATTGCTTTAATACAGCAGTGCATTCTGATACCAATAATTGAAATAGATTTCACTTTGTTCATATAGTTGGCAGAAATTATAAGGGATCAAATATAGACCTCCACCGGTTGAAAGAGAAGAGGATCTGGTAAAATAAGGATAAGTAAATATCTGACTGATACTAGGATAGTATTCTGAACAAGACACAAGACCAAATGCATAAAGAAGCCAACAAATATTAGTTAAATCAAATATAAAACATTATTTGGAAAATGTTCAATATATCTTTAGTTTTGGATCAAAGTAGCTAGTGGTTAGCTAGCTAACAGCAAAAGTGTCAGTTAGAGATAATGTGCAGGAGCCTGCAGGGATTTGTAGTCTTGCATGATGTCTACTTTGATGCTAATTAGCATTTTAGAATCTGAGAGTAAATAGAGCCGAATATATTGAATAAAGTAATCTTGCCCGCCAGAGAAAGCCTACATGAAACACAGACATTGTTTGAAGTGGTTCTAAAATGAATGGTGACCACTAGGTTTTATGGGTATTAAGAATCATCCACTGTGGGGCTTTATTTGTATTTGTATTTATTATGGATCCCCATTAGCAGCAGCTACTCTTCCTGGGGTCCAGTAAAATTAAGGCAGTTTATACAATTTTAAAAACATACAATACATTCAGAGATTTCACAACACACTGTGTGCCCTCAGGCCCCTACTCCACCACTACCACATATCTACAGTACTAAATACATGTGTATCTATAGTGCGTATGTTATCATGTGTGTGTGTGTGTGCATGTGTTTGTGCCAATGTTTTGTGTTGCTTCACAGTCCCATCTGTTCCATAAGGTGTTTTTTTAATCTGTTTTTTAAAAATCTAATTATACTGCTTGCATCAGTTACTTGATGTGAAATAGAGTTCCATGTAGTCATGGCTCTAGTTAGTAGTGTGTGCCTCCCATAGTCTGTTCTGGACTTTGGGACTGTGAAGAGACGTCTTGTGGGGTATGCATGGGTGTCCGAGCTGTGTGCCAGTAGTTTAGACAGACAGCTCGGTGCATTCAACATGTCAATACCTCTCATAAATAAAAGCAGTGATGAAGTCAATCTCTCCTCCACTTTCAGTCAGGAGAGATTTACATGCATATTATTAATATTAGCTCTCTGTATACATCCAAGGGCCAGCGGTGCAGCCCTGTTCTGAGCCAATTGCAATTTTCCTAAGTCCTTTTTTGTGGCACCTGACCACACGACTGAACAGTAGTCAAGGTATGACAAAACTGGAGCCTGTAGGACCTGCCTTGTTGATAGTGTTGTTAAGAAGACAGAGCATCGCTTTATTATAGACAGACTTCTCCCCATCTTAGCCACGACTGCATCAATATGTTTTGAACCATGACAATTTCCAATCTAGGGTTACTCCAAGCAGTTTAGTCATCTCAACTTGCACAATTTCCACATTTATTACAAGATATAGTTGAGGTTTAGTGAGTGTTTTTCTTCCAAATACAATGCTTTTAGTTTTAGAAATATTTAGGGCTAACTTATTCCTTGCCACCCACTCTGAAACCAACTGCAGCTCTTTGTTGAGTGTTGAGTCATTTCAGTTGCTGTAGCTGACATGTATAGTGTTGAGTCATCTGCATACATAGAAACTCTGGCTTTACTCAAAGTCAGTGGCATGTCATTGGTAAACGTTGAAAAAAGTAAGGGGCCTAAACAGCTACCCTGGGGAATTCCTGATTCTAACTGGATTATATTTGAGAGGCTTCCATTAAAGAACACCCTCTGTGTTCTGTTAGACAAGTAACTCTTTATTCACATTATAGCAAGGGGTGTGAAGCCATAACACAAGTTTTTCCAGCAGCAGACTATGATCAATAATAGGGCTGGGCGATATGACGATATATATCATTTGACGATAGAAAAATGTCTATCGTTTCATATTATGCTCTATCATTTATTTCGTTGTGTCGCAAATCACACTCTTTACGGCAATATTTTTCGTCAATTGGACGACGCTTTGCGTTCTTCCACACAGGAAATTTGCAACACAAACAAACATGGAGAGTGAACGTGACACAGAGCACTGAGACACGGAGCTCGTACCTAAAAGAGAGGCTACTTCGGTCGCATGGACGTGGTTTGGGTATTAAAAGTCTGACACGGTCCAGAAAACCGGCCACGGGCCGGTCCCGACAACAGGCTCAAACACCACTAACCTCTTTTACCACCTACGCAAGAATCATGTGAAACAGTACGGAGAGAGTCTACGAATGAGACCCAAAAACGTACAGTCGAGTGTTCAAAACAAACCACCAACTCAGACGCTGCAAGAGGCTTTTGCCCGCGGCACACCATATGGCAAAGAATCACGAAGATAGAAGGAGATAACAAGCTGCCGTTACGACTTACATCTGCAAAGACATGGCCCCAATTTACACGGTCGAGAAACGGGGGTTTCATGAGTTGCTAACACTAGACCCAAGGTACTAAATGCAAATTGATATGTGACACATATTAATGCCAAAATAACATGCAAAACAGGCAAGCCCTCAAAAATATATACAGTGGGGCAAAAAAGTATTTAGTCAGCCACCAATTGTGCAAGTTCTCCCACTTAAAAAGATGAGTGAAGCCTGTAATTTTCATCATAGGTACACTTCAACTATGACAGACAAAATGAGAAAAAAAAAATCACATTGTAGGATTTTTAATGAATTTATTTCCAAATTATGGTGGAAAATAAGTATTTGGTCACTTACAAACAAGCAAGATTTCTGTCTCTCACAGACCTGTAACTTCTTTAAGAGGCTCCTCTGTCCTCCACTCGTTACCTGTATTAATGGCACCTGTTTGAACTTGTTATCAGTATTAAAGACACCTGTCCACAACCTCAAACAGTCACACTCCAAACTCCACTATAGCCAAGACCAAAGAGCTGTCAAAGGACACCAGAAACAAAATTGTAGACCTACACCAGGCTGGGAAGACTGAATCTGCAGTAGATAAGCAGCTTGGTTTGAAGAAATCAAGATCTCACCCCGTGGGGTCAAAATGATCACAAGAACGGTGAGCAAAAGTCCTAGAACCACACGGGGGGACCTAGTGAATGACCTGCAGAGAGCTGGGACCAAAGTAACAAAGCCTATCATCAGTAACACACTACGCCGCCAGGTATGATATTGACAGACTTGATTCATGATGATGACTGCTAGCTAAGATTTTGAAAGTAGGATTAGTCCAACCAAAGCTACTGTAGATATGTAATTTGACATCATTTTAATGGTGGCCAATGACCTTGAGCCTTCTTGGATTGGGGACTTCTAATGTAACTTAAAGCACCCAAGGGGCTTGAATTTTCAAACTCTACCCTTAGATTTGGCAGTGACGTAGTGTCCCCATGAGAGACAGAACACTGAGCCAATCACGACGCAACTAGCGAACATTAACAACCCCTACGCTCTGTATTTTCTGCTGGTTGCCACATCACCACAGAAAGTACTGAGCTAAACTGAAACACCTGCATTTTGGAGCTGCCTTAAGAAAGGAAAAAAAGAGACCATGTTTGTATGCGGCTTTAGTAACTCAAGTATTATTTATTACTTATTTGCTAATGATATGTGACACGTATTAATGCCAAAATAACATGCAAAAAATATGGGGAACAAAACAGGAGGGGCTCTGCTATTCATACTATTTAATCCTTCCACTAAACCTGGTTGTTGATTGTTAGCTATATTGGTTAGGTTGCTAGAGAAGCTGTTGTTCATTATATTTGTTTGATTGCTATGCAGGCTGGCAATGTTCTTATCCCTTGCTTGCTAGCTAGCCAAATATTGCTAACACAGTCACGTCAACTCTGCAGATTGATGTTATTTTAAGTAGCAGCATTTGTTTAAGCTGTTTTCTAGTGACATTTATTTGGATGCATCCATGCTATTGTACATACATAGTGCCTGTTGAGGGATGACACCCAGAGTAAATCAATTTCATCTATTTAAATTAGAAAATGTCAAGTCTTTTAATGTTTGTTGTTCATAGTTCGGTTGATCACTGCAATATTCCTTCCAACATTTAATATAATATTACTACTTACATTTAGTGTTGGGGGGGGTAGAATCGAGTGGATTTGGGCTATTGCTGGGCCGTATCTGTCCCTAAAATGGCAACTTTGATTCAGTTCAGGCTGCCGTATCTGGCCCGAATGACTCGGGCCTAGTCTGTACCGTCATTCATTTCAGACTGGGGCTGGATCCGGCAGCTGGGCCAGCAGTTTTAGATCTGGCATGCCGAATTCAGTCCAGATGTTTGTGCTACCTGGTTAGGCATAGGCCGACACACTTGTGATTTAAAACAATCCACAACAATTTTTTTTAAAGAAGCTCATGAACACTGTGGCTAGGTCATGCTCCCTGGTGAAGTATTTTTAATGATTTTATTTAGACAGGAGTAATTATATCATTTGGGCCAAACATCAATTTCCTTTCGTGCAAACTACAATGTGCACTCGCCAACTTTTCTTTCCAATTCACAAGAGGCTGAAACCAGAGATCTGTATATAATGACGAGATGATCACGTCTCTGCCCTAACAATGGGAGTCTTTGTCCCAAATGCCGGAAGGCATACACCAAGTTTAGGTCTGTATATTATGTCCATAGAAATGCATCGGGCTTATTCTTGACAGATTTTGGTGAGAGTGATCCATCTCGCTTCGCCTCTTCCCCTCTGCTGAAGCTATATCACCTGAGAAAGTATTTGAGCGAGCGAAAGAGCAACACCTCTATATGTAGCCCATGTATCTGATACTGTCTCGCCAGAAATAGTATGACATGACATACTCTTTTGGTCCAGACAGAATCAGATACATGGTCTACACATACTGAGACAGAGGGGCATTGTTTTGCTCGCTCGGATGCTTTAGCTGAGATTGATGGGTCTTTCTGTCGGCGCGTGTCTCGGTCAAATAAATGATCAATATTTGATTTGGTCGGGCAAGGAGGTACGCAGGCCCTGCTTCAGATATATAGTACTAGACCTATACACACGGAGTATAGATTTCACAGGTACTTGGTTGAGTGAACAATTACAAGACATAAAAATCAGCACACTAATGCTCCCCAGAGTGATTTCCACAGTTTCATATTCAGAAATCCTTGTCTGATATCCCTATTTTTAGTGATAAGAAAGGAACTCCGTGTAGGAATAGATTAACCTGAGGCTTCTTTTTTATTTACAATCAGTCTTTGCTCCCGAGTGGCGCAGCGGTCTAAGGCACTGCATCTCATTGCTAGAGGCATCACTACATTCACCCTGGTTTGAATTTATGCTGTATCACAACCGGCCGTGATTGGGAGTCCCATAGGGCTGCGCACAATTGGCCCATCGTCGTCCGGATTTGGCCAGTGTAGGCCGTCATTGTAAATAAGAATTTGTTCTCTTCTTTGCATAGTTAAATAAAGGTTACATTTTTTAAGTCAAATAGTAATGTTACATTCCTTTCCATATCCTGTTTCTCTCTCTCGTTGACCCAACTATTATGCTTTCCTAGAGGTGTACCCAGCTGACACAGAGTGTTTTTGTTATATTCTATAAGGTTGCATATTGGTTACATTAGAACCAACGTTGTGACAACGTTTTGATTTACAAGAAAAAGGTTTCCCTTGTCCAACGTTTGAATTTCAGTTCACAATGTTTCTCACAAAATATTTTCAAATTGCCAATCTTAAAGCATTTTACAACATTGTACAAGGTTGTGGTATCGTACTAGATTGTATATGCTCCTGTCCTGAAAGTCATACAGTAAATAATAAATCAGTTTCATTTCATGTGTATGTTCAGGGCTAAAGATTCAAGACTAAAGTCTACTGCAATCTAGCCTAATAAAAAGTACTAGCTGGTAGTAGTGTAGCATTGCGTGGGTGATCTTCGGGACAAGTAAGAGTTGTGATCGTAAGCATAGAGTTGTGTTCTATTGAATTCTGTGATTGAGGTCCTCTCTCGCTCCTCATTTCTGTAACTCTCTCATGCAAGCTACAGTATGTAATTTAGGGTACAGGAAATATGACACGAGTTAACTGAATGAAGGTTATTTGCATTATGAGAGCGGCTGGAGACTGGAGTAACTTAGAAATATGAGGAATCATTATCATGAAAATAAGATTTTTTTTGTAATACCATTTATGAGTATTTCAACCATAACATAGCATACAACATTCAATGGTGTAAAACAACACATGTCATGCTAGGATATCACACTTTGAATGTATGTATGCACATACAGTATACAGTTAAAATACAATCAATGTTCTTCTATTAGTACCTGCTGACTAATATACGGCTGCTGCCCTCCCATTACGAACGGAGAGTATATGGTGGCTCAGAGACTTAATAATCTTTTCCAGGCGAGGTTTGGGCATGGCATGGCGGCTGAACCAGTGATTATCCCAGGGCCTACACTGGCTCAGTGGGCAACAGTACATTGCATCAGAGGCGATCAGGTGGCTTCCAACACGCTTGGATACGTAGAGCTTGTAGTCCCACAGGGGGCAGCGTTCTGGATCGTCAGCCAGGCCGTGCATCCGTACGGGGCTCTGTTCTGGGAAATTAGTATTGTTCCACTCCAGGTATTCCAGTTTTTCCCCGTCGCACGTCCCTGGGTGGGTCTCCGTGGCCGTGTGGAAGTCAGAGACTCGCCCGGGCCAGACTCCCTGGAGGTGGAACTTCCCAAAGGCCTTGAGGTTGTTGAGCAGGACCAGGTTGAGCAGCCCATCCGGTGTGGCCCTAGACAGGACTCCTGCCTGCCTCAGTGCAGCCTCCTCTTCTCTCCTCAAGCTCTGGATCACCAGGATGTCTCTGTCCCACTCTCTCTGCTTCAAGTTCTGGCAGCAGTTATCCAGTTCCCTAATGGTGTTTGTGAACTCGGCTGACTTCCGGATACTGAAGCTGCAGCCCTGGTTCTGCAGATCACGGTCCAGCATACGGGCGTATGTCGTAAGAGTGCTGCTGCTCAAGGCCTGCAGGCGGGACTCCTCCCACACATACTGGAAGAAGGCGACCAATAACCTGTCCAGCTCGGCGATAGGCAGGCTGCCTGGACAGCGGGCCGCCGAATGGTTTTGAGAGTTTAGCCACATGATAAAGGTCATGAGATTGCCCAGGCTGGCCTCTGCTCTCTTTGGCCCCCCTGGAAGAAACATAGAAAAATAACAGTCACACTACTAACCTTGCCCAAGACACCATTTACATTGAATAAACATTACAGTAATTTAAATGTGAGTAACTACAACTTAGACAATCATACTATTACCATCAATAATGGCGCCGAAGGATATGGCCTGCCGTTTTACCATCCCGCAACCAAATGTGCTATTGTGTAATGTTTTTTTCGCGTTATTTGTAACTTATTTTGTACATAATGTTTCTGCCACTGTGTCTTATGACCAAAAAGAGCTCCCCCCGTACTGGAGGAATTCTTCTTCAACGAGTCGGACGGGAAGGATTTACTCCAGACAAGGCCCTCATCCCTGTCCATCCATGCAGGAGGAAAAGACGGAGGTATCATGGACGACAGTCCGGGTGCCTTGTAAGAATACGTCGCAGAGAGGGTAATCTACCTTTACCATCGGTCCTATTAGCCAACTTACAATCAATCGATAATAAAATAGACAAACTACGAGCACGTATATCCTACCAACGGGACATTAAAACATGTAATATCTTATGTTTCACCGAGTCGTGGCTGAATGACGACAACATACAGCTGGTGGGTTTTAAGATTTTTCGGCAGGATAGAACAGCGGCCTATTGGTAAGACAAGAGGCGGCTGCGTATGCATATTTGTTAACAGCTGGTGCACGAAATCTAAGGAACTCTCTAGGTTTTACTCACCTGAGGTAGAGTATCTCATGATAAGATGTAGACCACACTTTTTACCAAGAGAGTTTACATCTATATTTTTCATAGCTGTCTATATACAGTTGAAGTCGGAAGTTTACATGCACTTAGGTTGGCGTCATTAAAACTCGTTCTTGTTAACAAACTATAGTTTTGGCAAGTCGGTTAGGACATCTACTTTGTGCATGACAAGTACTTTTTCCAACAATTGTTTACAGACAGATTATTTCACTGTATCACAATTCCGTAGGTCAGAAGTTTACATACAGTAAGTTGACTGTGCCTTTAAACAGCTTAGAAAATTCCAGAAAATGATGTCATGGCTTTAGAAGCTTCTGATAGGCTAATTGACATAATTTGAGCCAATTGGAGGTGTACCTGTGGATGTATTTCAAGGCCTACCTTCAAACTCAGTGCCTCTTTGCTTGACATCATGGGCAAATCAAAAGAAATCAGCCAAGACCTCAGAAGAAAAATTGTAGCCCTCCACAAGTCTGGTTCATCCTTGGTAGCAATTTCCAAATGCCTGAAGGTACTACGTTCATCTGTCCAAACAATAGTATGCAAGTATAAACACCATGGAACCACGCAGCCGTCATCCCGCTCAGGAAGGAGACACGTTCTATGCAAATCAATCCCAGAACAACAGCAAAGGACCTTGTGAAGATGCTGGAGGAAACAGGTACAAAAGTATCTATATCCACAGTAAAACGAGTCCTACATCGACATAACCTGAAAGGCCGCTCAGCAAGGAAGAAGCCACTGCTCCAAAACCGCCATAAAAGAGCCAGACTATGGTTTGCAACTGCACATGGGAACAAAGATCATACTTTTTGGAAAAATGTCCTCTGGTCTGATGAAACAAAAATAGAACTGTTTGGCCATAATTACCACCATTATGTTTGGAGGAAAAAGGGGGAGTCTTGCAAGCCTAACAACACCATCCCAACCATGAAGCATGGGGGTGGCAGCATCATGTTGTGGGGGTGCTTTGCTGCAGGAGGGACTGGTGCACTTCACAAAATAGATGGCATCACGAGGAAGGAAAATGATGTACCCTAAGCAACATCTCAAGACATCAGTCAGGAAGTTAAAGCTTGGTCGCAAATGGGTCTTCCAAATGGACAATGACCTCTAGCATACTTCCAAAGTTGTGGCAAAATGGCTTAAGGACAACAAAGTCAAGGTATTGGATTGGCCATCACAAAGCCCTGGCCTCAATCCTATAGAAAATGTGTGGGCAGAACTGAAAAAGCATGTGCGAGCAAGGATGCCTACAAACCTGACTCAGTTACACCAGCTCTGTCAGAAGGAATGGGCCAAAATTCACCCAACTTATTGTGGGAAGCTTGTGGAAGGCTACCTGAAACATTTGACCCAAGTTAAACAATTTAAAGGCAATGCTACCAAATAGTAATTGAGTGTATGTAAACATCTGACCCACTGGGAATGTGATGAATGAAATAAAAGCTCAAATAAATCACTCTTCTATTATTCTGACATTACATATTCTTAAAACGAAAGTGGTGATCCTAACTGACCTAAAACAGGGAATTTTTACTCTGATTAAATGTCAGGAATTGTGAAAAACTGAGTTTAAATGTATCGGCTAAGGTGTATGTAAACTTCCAACTTCAACTGTACCACAGCGGACCAATGCTGACACTAAGACCGCACTGTATACGGCCATAAGCAAACAGGAAAACGCTCATCCAGAGGCGGTGCTCCTAGTGGTCGGGGACTTTAATGCAGGGAAACTTACATTTGTTTTACCTCATTTCTATCAGCATTTTAAATGTGCAACCAGAGGGAAAAAAACCTCTAGACCACCTGTACTCCACACACAGATGCGTACAAAGCTCTCCCTCACCCTCCATTTGACAAATCTGACCATAATTCTATCCTCCTGATTCCTGCTTACAAGCAAAAACTAAAGCAGGATGTATCAGTGACCCGGTCAATAACAAAGTGGTCAGATGAAACAGATGCTAAACTACAGGACTGTTTTGCTAGCACAGACTGGAATATGTTCCGGGATTCTTCCGATGGCATTGAGGAGTACACATCAGTCACTGGCTTCATCAATAAGCGAATCGATGACATCGTCCCCATAGTGACTGTGGGTACATACCCCAACCAGAAGCCATGGATTACAGGCAACATCCGCACTGAGCTAAAGGTTAGAACTGCCGCTTTCAAGGAGTGGGACTCTAACCCGGAAGCCTATAAGAAATCCTGCTATGCCCTCCGACAAATCATCAAGCAGGCGAAGCGTCAATAAAGGACTAAGATTAAATCGTATTACACCGGCTCCAACACTCGTCGGATGTGGCAGGGCTTGCAAACTACAGACTACAAAGGGAAGCACAGCCATGAGCTGCCCAGTGACACTAACCTACCAGACGAGCTAAATTACTTCTATGCTCGCTTCGAGGAAAATAACACTGAAACATGTAAGAGAGCACCAGTTGTTCCGGACGACTGTGTGATCATGCTCTCCGTAGCCGATGTGAGTAAGACATTTAAACAGGTCAATATTCACAAGGCCGCAGGGCTAGACGGATTACCAGGACGTGTACTCCGAGCATGTGCTGACCAACAGGCAAGTATCTTCACTGACATGATCAACTTGTCCCTGTCTGAGTCTGTAATACCAACATGTTTCAAGCAGACCACCATAGTCCCTGTGCCCAAGAACACTAAGGTAACCTGCCTAAATGACAACCGACCCATAGCACTCACGTGTGTAGCCATGAAATGCTTTGAAAAGCTGGTCATGGCTCACATCAACACCATTATCCCAGAAACCCTAGACCCACTCCAATTTGCATACTGCCCCAACAGATCCACAGATGATGCAATCTCTCTCGCACTCAACACTGCCCTTTCCCACCTGGACAAAAGGAACACCTATTTGAGAATGCTATTCACTGACTACAGCTCAGCGTTCAACACCATATTGCCCTCAAAGCTCATCACTAAGCTAAGGACACTTCGACTAAACACCTCCCTTTGCAACTGGATCCTGTACTTTGTGACGGGCTGCCCCCCAGGTGGTAAGGGTAGGGAACAACATCCGCCACGCTGATCCTCAACATGGGGGCCCCTCTGGGGTGCGTGCTCAGTCCCCTCCTGTACTCCCTTTTCACTCATGACTGCATGGCCAGGCACGTATCCAACACCATCATCAAGTTTGCCGATGACACAACGGTGGTAGGCCTGATCACCGACAACAATGAGACAGCCTATAGGGAGGAGGTCTGAGACCTGGCCGTGTGGTGCCAGGACAACAACCTCTCCCTCAACGTGATCAAGACAAAGGAGATGATTGTGGACTACAGGAAAAGGATGACCGAGCACGCCCCCATTCTCATCGACGGTGCTGTAGTGGAACAGGTTGAGAGCTTCAAGTTCTTTGGTGAACACATCACCAACAAACTATCATGGCCCAAACACACTAAGACAGTCATGAAGAGGGCACGACAAAACCTATTCCTCCTCTGGAGACTGAAAAGATTTGGCATGGGTCCTCAGATCCTCAAAAGGTACAGCTGCACCATCGAGAGCATCCTGACTGGTTGCATCACTGCCTGGTATGGCAACTGCTCGGCCTCTGACCGCAAGGCACTACAGAGGGTAGTGTGTACGGCCCAGTACATCACTGGGACCAAGCTTCCTGCCATCCAGGACCTCTATGCCAGGCGGTGTCAGAAGGCCCTAAAAATTGTCAACGACTCCAGCCACCCTAGTCATAGACTGTTCTCTCTGCTACCACATGGCAAGCGGTACCGGAGTGCCAAGTCGAGGTCCAAAAGGCTTCTTAACAGCTTCTACCCCCAAACCATAAGACTCCTGAACAGCTAATCAAAGGGCTACCCAGACCCCTCGTTTACGCTGCTCCTACTCTCTGTTTATAATCTATGCATAGTCACGTACATATTACCTCAATTACCTCAACTAACTGGTGCCCCCGCACATTGACTCTGTACCGATACCCCTTGTATATAGCCTTGCTTGTTATTTTACTGCTACTGTTTATTTGTTGCTTATATTTTCAATGTTTTTACTTGTGTTTTTCACTTACTAACTTCTTAAAGCAGGGGTGGGCAATTCCAGTCCGCGAGGGCCTGATTGGTGTTACAGTTTTGCCCCAGCTAACACACCTGACTCCAATAATCCCCTAATCATGATCTTCAGTTTAGAATGCAATTTGATTAATCAGCTGTGTTTGCAAGGGATGGAGAAAAAGTGTGACACCGATCAGGCCCTCGAGGACTGGATTAAAGAATTGTTGGTTACGTGCTTGTAAGTAAGAATTTCACTGTAAGGTTGTTGTATTCGGGCACATGTGACAAATAAAATTTGATTTGGTGTTATAACCACTATATTCTGTGCTGTAATGTAAAGTCCTACCCACATGAAAATATATTTACCATATCCTCTGTACAAAGCAGGTGCTATTAGTAAATCTGCCCCATAATAATGTACTAATCATTACTGCAGCAGATGTACTCACTTTTCTCTGCTGGTTTCTTGGGTGCTGTCTTCACCTTGCCTTTATTAGGGGGACAGTGCCCTGAGGCCGCACCTGATCTCTCAGGTGTAGGTGGGAAGACGGCAGCACTACAGGAGCCCTGCCTGTGGGTTTCACCCTGGCCCTGGAATAGGGGCTTAGGTTCAGGAGGGGAGAGGGAACACTGTCCACCCTTAGGAGTTGCCCACTCCTCATCTTCTGGGGCGCGCTCAATGTCTGAAAGGCAGCTTCGGAGAGGGGTGATGTCAAGAGCTGTAATGAGGTTTTCATTTGGGCCTGGGCTTTCCTCCTTTAGAACTGTCCTCTTCTCAATGCCCCTTCCCTCTTGGTTTGACTCCTTGTTCTTTTGCTCTAGATCCACCCTAACTTCCATGTGGATATTGCCTTTGGGGTGCTCCTTAACAATCATCCTAGGAAAGAATGGTTGTTTCACAGTTCTCTGCTGCTTGGACTTTAAAGTCAAAGCCTCTTCCAGCATTCTCACTGTGGCATCTCCTCCCTCTCTTGACACATGGGCCACAAGGCTACAGTGGCTCACGTCGGATTCAACCCCATTTTCATCAGTAATATTTCCATTGAATGGGGTATATACCATCTCCTCTTCTTCATCCGAGGACAGATGTTGTATTCTCCTCCTCTTGCTCCTATGACCTACATCCACCTCCCCCTCTGTCTTTTCCTCCTCAACTTTCACCTCTGTGGCAAGTGTCAAGGCCCAGTCAAAGGCATGTCCAACCTCACATCTCCAATTAACTTTGCACTGATGCCCAACCCCTGGGTTAAGTTTTCCCTTGTGCCAAAGCTTGTGGGGACAGTGGGAGCCATGAGAGTGAGCCCAAGTGACTAATTTCCTAAGATCCTCCAGCATAACACCTGCTTGGACATGGCAGGTGGGCTTTCAAAGTAACAAAAAATAAAAAATGTAAGCTTTGAGTGTCTGGCAACCAGTGACAGTTCAATAAACTATTTGTATTAACCAGTGCTTGACTTGGGCAGGAGCTCATCAGAGCGGAGTACCTGCACCTCAAATGTTACACTAAATAATCCTCCCAGGAAGTATTGTTTTTTTTTAGATAAATGGGGAAAAAATATATACATTTTAGCCTATTAAAATGAGGTTATCAAATCTGAAAACACAGACACAATGTAAGTTATAAACTACTCATCCGAGGACAGCTTAGGCTACATTTCTCTTCTAATATCTACACTATTTGCAAAACTAAATCAGTGTAAAGCAAAATTCCTTACCTCTTCCATTGCTCCTATGCCTTTGCTGTAGAGTGCAAAATCAATAACGTCGATTATTGTCAAATATCTTATCACCTAATTTTTAAAGGCTCTGCGACACTAAGTTGGTGCATTTGCTTTGAAACATCAACAAGCAATCATCTAATGTTGTGACAACAGTATTTTGAATGTCATTGGAATTTTAGAACGTTCAAATACACCGCGAAAAGTATGGAATGTTTTCAAAGCGTGTGTAACGTCTCGACCAAACGAGATGGCTCCGCTCGACAACGCTTCGCTACAAAGGATTGGCCGCTTCGTTGGCGTGGGCATGAACCTATTCAAGTAAGTAAGTACATTTTGAAAATGTTAAAAAACGATGTATTATTAGCCAGCTAGCTATAGCAGCCCACTGTGTGTAGGCTAATGACCTGCTAGCTAAATAGCTAGCTAGCCAACTTTATATTTCACTTAGCCAAGTATGTAATCAGCAAGCTTTCTTCATATTAGCATGGTATCTTGATTTAGGCATATTTATAATTTTAAATTAAAAACTCAGGCTCTAAATGCATTTGTAGTTATCAGCAATGGAAGAGAGTGAAATCATTTTCTGCTCCAGCTGTCATAAAAAGGAGTACGTTTACTAGTTAAATAGGGCGGGTTGTGGGATGACATCATGAAAAGAATATCCAGTACTAGTCCTTAGAGATGAGAACTATGAAGACAGACAGATAGATAATAATTAGGGCTGTGTAATTGAAATAAAATTAAGCCTGTTGCTTTGTAATGTTGTCTTTCCTGAGACATGGAGAGCTGCGAAAGCCTGGAGAGCTGCAGATGAAGAGGTCCCAGTGAATGTCCCAAGAGTCTGCTGGCACGTCCTTGTATGCCATGGGTTGTATGTGTACTTATGTTATCACATGTTGTACACGACAATACAGTTAAAAGTTACACACAATGTAGGCTACAAACTTATTACAACTGTAGCAGGCCAATCCTTCTCCCGGAGGTATGCTGGGTGTGCAGGCTTCTGTTCCAGCCCAGCACTAACACACTTGATTCTATGTATCAAACCTAATGAGTTGATAATAACGTGTATTATTGCTGGGCTGGAATAGAAGTCTGCTCATCCTTTAGATCAGGGAGTGGAGCAAGGTTAGCCACCTTTGGTATGATCTTTTTTGTCCAAAATTATGCTTTAGTAATAATAGCCTACATACTAAGATGTATAACATTTACAAACAAGTTAGATTATTTGTACATTTTGTTGATTAATTGAAGTGTTTAAACTTGTTTTAATTGGTAATGTAAAAACATTATTCAAGATGAACTAGTGTTAATGTTCATTAATCACACATCACAATTCTGCAATAAAAAATTATGAAGGGGATCTGTCTCTAATTTGTCTGTGTTTTCTGTGTTGCTTTCTCAAATGAACATGATCTTTTTGTCCAGTTGTGAGCTCTCCAATCTGTTTTATTTGATTCACTCGTCTCAAGATATCAGCTGAGGTGAACCCATTTTGCAGCTTATCATAATGGAATGCATCACCACCGCAGACATAGGCCTAGAGTATGATGGCATTACTAGCCTAATGGGCATATACAATCAATGTGTCCCTTGTCATTGTACATCTGAAGCAGAGAATAGCTACTCACACATAATTTGCACATTGTTGAGCTAGCTATATGTTCTCAATTTAAAATGATACCAGTAGATAATGTATGTGAGGGTAACCATAAACCAGATTTTGTACATTATTTTTCTGACATTAAATTGTTTAGAGTAAATCCAACCCTTGCAATCTATATACATTACTGTACATGAAAATAAGTCACTGACAATTTGTAGGCTAATTAAAAATGTCTAAAAGGAAAATAATGGGGCATGGGGAGTGTTGTAATTCTGCCTCGTTTATTTGCTGAGAAATCTTTTAGAATACAGAGACAAAATCAGAAGTTCAGTGGCATGGAGGAGGATTGCAGACATGTTGATGGTGGGTGAAGATAGATTTGCACAACAATGTTTGTATGTCAAAGCCACAATTTCCTTCACAACGTATCCATTAATGTTCATTTTACAAGTAGGCCTATGTATTTTACAGAAAGTGAGCTATAATCATCAATCTCGTGACACGGGTATAATGAAAGAGCCATAAACTATACTATATGAGAATCACAATGTTAAAATACCATAATCCAATTGGTAGCATACTACAGGGTAAATGCATACTTAGTGTACCATTTACAATGGTATTGCGTGTTACTGGTGATTCCTAACCTTTGGTGTGCAAATTTCACAATTTAAATTCGTTAACACATTCACAAATTGTGGCTTTGGTCAGTTTTTAGGTTTAGGTTGATTTATGTTCCTAGCTAGTTAGCAGCACAAGCAAACGTTGTATAATCTCTCTTCACCCACCATCAACACCAACAATCTCTGCAATCCTCCTCCATGCCATTGACTGTATGATTCTGTCTCTCTGTATTCTTACAAAGCCACATCATATAGATTTGTAATACCAGTCACATCGATGACTGGCTTTCCTAGATTTGTTTTAGTTGTGCTTGCCCGGAACTAATCACAGGTAGAACTATGTTTAATGAACGGAAGATTTTCAAGCAAACATCTGCTCCTCACCTGATTGGCCGCGTGAAATTTTCATAAAGTAGTGCAGAGCTTTTTCAACCTCTCAACCTGCGTATTGCTCCGCGTGCTCCTTTTGAAAATGAATGGGGCGGGGCTTCGTCTGACATATTTGGAAGTGGTGGAAACCCTACGTCAGTTAACCACACGGTGGCGCTCAAGCGCAGACTTAACAGCACACTGCAGCACATGAAACTGGAAACGGCGAACTCGTTTCCAAGTCAATCGAACGCACTTGACCAACATAATCGTGTGACACTGCCGATAATAACCAGCACACTATTAGGATTGTCCTAAAAATTTGAATGGATATTGGCCATGATTTGGATGGAGTGTAGACTCCCGCGTGTTGCAACAGTCTAAGGCACTACATCTCAGTGCTAGAGGTGTCACGAAAGATCCTGGTTCGATCCCGGGCTGTATCACAACTGGCTGTGATTGGAAGTCCCATAGGGTGGCGCACAATGGGAACAGCCACTGGGGAGCCAGGCCCAGCCAATTGGAATGAGTTTTTTCCACACGAAAGGGCTTCACTACAGACAGAAATACTCCTCAGTCTCATCAGCTGTCCGGGTGGCTGGTGTCAGGCGATCCCACAGGTGACTAAGCCGGATGTGGCAGTCCTGGGCTGGCATGGTTACACGTTGTCTGCGGTTGTGAGGCCGGTTGGACGTACTGCCAAATTCTCTAAAACAATGTTAGAGGTGGCTTATGGTAGAGAAATTAACATTAAATTATCTGCCAACAGCTCTAGTGGATATTCCTTCAGTCAGCATGCCAATTGCACGCTCCCTCAAAACTTGAGACATCTGTGGCATTGTGTTGTGTAACAAAGCTGCACATTTTAGAGTGGCCTTTTATTGCCCCCAGCACAAGTTACACCTGTGTAATGATCATGCTGTTTAATCAGCTTCTTGATATGCCACACCTATCAGGTGGATTATCTTGGCAAAGGAGAAGTGTTGACTAACAGGGATGTAAACAAATTTGTGCACAACATTTTTGAGAAATAAGCTTGTTGTGTATATGGAAAATGTCTGGGATCTTTTATTTCAGCTCATGAAATATGGAACCAACACTTTACATGTTGCGTTTATATTTTTGTTCAGTGTGCAATTTAGTGGAATTTTATGAAGGGAAAGATTTGTTAGAGAAGTTTCAATACTTTCAATATTATTCATTACCATGTTGGCTCTATTGCCACGTTTACGTGCTAGTCGGAAGTAGGAAACTTGGACATTTCCAACTTGCTAACTCGTAGAAAGATGATCCCGAGTTTTCCACTCGGGAAGTATGAAATACGTCTGATGGCGTCTGACAGAGTTGGCACATCCAGTTAGTTGCATTTAATAAAACAGGTTGTTTCTTTACATGGTGGGATAGTTGATACTTAGGTATATCAAAATATATAGGCTATTTTAAATGTCGTTAATATTAAGAAAAATATTTGTGGGAAAAAAGTTCTGATTGTCCAGTCTTTCAAGAATCCCTGAGGTATATCTATGGCTCTGATAGCTGAACCGATCTGATAGCTGGATTTGTATAAATAAGAAGAAACTTTATATTAGTATGTCTTGCATTATTACTCATGTATTAATTTCACACTGTTAGGTAGGGGTACATCTTTGGAAGGTAATTTTCTGAAAGGGAGCATGTGAGGTAATTATTTATGGTGTGTTACCTGATATACAGAGATGCTTGTGAGATACTGTTGGCAGGTGAGTCAAGGTGCTTTCACTGCAATTAAACCCATTCACATGAAGTTTATTTCCTTCCAGTATTTATTCAGTGTATGTACAGTATGTACACTGAACAAAAATATAAACGCAACATGTAAAGTTTTGATCCCATGTTTCATGAGCTGAAATAAAAGATGCCAGAAATGTTCCATACACACAAAAAGCTTATTTCTTTCATATGTTGTGCACTAATTTGTTTACATCCCTGTTAGTGAGCATGTATCTTTTGCCAAGATAATCCATTCACCTGACAGGTGTGGCATGTCAAGAAGCTGATTAAATAGCATGATCATTACACAGGTGCACCTTTTGTTGGGGACAATAAAAGGCCACAGTAAAATGTGCAGTTTTGTCACGCAACACAATGTCACAGATGTATCAAGTTTGAGGGAGGGTGCAATTGGAATGCTGATCGCAGGAACGTCCACCAGAGCTGTTGTTATTGTTATTTACTGTATTTTCTTGTGTTACTTTTAATTATTTTTTACCTTAGTTTATTTGGTAAATATTTTCTTAACTCTTCTTAAACTGCACTGTTGGTTAAGGGCTTGTAAGTAAGCATTTCACTGTAAGGTCTACACTTGTTGTTTTCGGCGCATGTGACAAATAAAGATTGATTTGAGTTGTTGCCAGACAATTGAATGTTTGTTTCTCTACCACAAGCCGCCTCCAATGTCGTTTTTGAGAATTTATCCAACCAGCTTCACAACCGCAGACCACGTGTATGGCCACGGGAAGTCAACGTTGTGAACAGAGTGCCCCATGGTGGCGGTGGGATTATGGTATGGGCAGGCATAACCTTGATAAGGAACACAATTGGCATTTTATCGATGGCAATTTGAATGTACAGAGATACCATGACGAGATCCTGAGGCCCATTGTCGTGCCATTCATCCGCCACCATCCCCTCATGTTTCAGCATGATAATGCACGGCCCCATGTTGCGAGGCTCTGTACACAATTCCTGGAAGCTGAAAATGTCCCAGTTCTTCTAGAGCCTGCATACCCACCAGACATGTCACACATTGTGCATGTTTGGGATGCTCTGCATCGACGTATACGACAGCATGTTCCAGTTCCTGCCAATATCCAGAAACTTCACATAGCCATTGAAGAGGAGTGGGACAACATTCCACAGGTCAAAATCAACAGCCTGATTAACTCTATGCGAAGGAAATGTGTCGTGCCGCATGAGGCAAATGGTGGTCACACTAGATACTGATTGGTTTTCTGACCCATGACCCCACTTTTTTAAAAAGGTATCTGTGACCAACAGATGTATATCTGTATTCCCAGTCATGTGAAATCCATAGATTATGGCCAAATTTATTTATTTCAATTGACAGATTTGTACATGATCTTTGAAATTGTTCCATGATGCGTCTATATTTTTGTTCAGTATATGTTGACATGGACGCAAATCTTCTGTACATGTTGCTAAAAATATATACATTGTATTTTAATAGATTATTATCTTTCATCTGCACAGTTGTCATTGTCAGTGTAGCCTAGTTATGCCATTTTACATAAATTGCATTCAACCCATCTCTCCTTATGTTGTCTTATTGTTTAATTGTTACATTTTAAATGAAGGGTAGAGGAATTTGGATTTTTTTTATAGGATGTTGCCATTGCAGTGAGGCATCTTAGGTCCAGGTGGTACGGGGGCTGATCTCCCTGTCCACTACAGATGTTTTACCACATCAAAGGAGTCTCATAGCCTTTGATGCCAAACAAGGTTGAAATCCAATCCTCTAGATAAGTATCCGATCAGGCAGCTGCGTGGAAGAGAAGGTTTTATACAATCAATTCCAGACTGTTTTTGTCTTCCCAGTATCTCATACATTTGCCAAGGACATGCTCACAGATTTAGGCCTACATTTTATGAAACAAGAACGACTTTGTGCTTATAGGCCCAGCTGTAGGACATTCGTTTTTTTGGAACTCAAAGCATGCCAAGTCATTTGGATAGATTGCCAAAGAATTTACTGACATGAACATAATTGATAGCATCTTTGTAATTTATTTGTTCTTTAGGCATATGAAGAATACTTGATTGTCCATTTCCCTTACAGTCGTCCACCACACCCAAAGGTGTTGGAAGCACAGGGTCAACCACGGTGCAGCGCCCCTGGAGAACACGCGCAGGGTACTTTGCAGAACGGTCTCTGAAGACATATACGCAGTTGCATCACAAATTAATTCTGCATAAAAATTATGAAAATGCATAAGCTAATTTCATCATCATGCAGAATTGATTTGTAACTGACCATTTATAATCAAACTTAAACTTTGTTTGAGACCGCCCCTCTCTGGCAACTCTCGTCTTATCCTATCAGCGCAGCGCCCACTTCTCGTCTCAAACGCCCACAACTTTACTAGCTAGCTAGGCTAATCACGTTTAGGTTCTCTGTTCTCCGCCATTTTGTAAGGGTATAAGAAAAGTCGGCCAAGCAAAACAGACTTGATGGTCTAATCAAACTGTGTAACTATCTAGTTCTGTGTTGTGCAATGGACGGGTAAGTTCAAGGTAGAAGTTATGTTCACGAGAAAAGAGCAACAAACGAATATGCACGTATTTAGCTAAGTAATTATCTGTAAATTGCTATATCCTGTAACGAAAATGAGCTGTGTTATATTTTGGTTGCGATGGAAACATGGTAAAACTTATTTTCTGTGTACCCGTTATAGACCCACTAACGTTAGATCGTTGCTTTGGTGTTTTAGTTGGCACCAGTAGGCTATGTGTGTTTTTTTTTATTTTTACATTTTTTGTTGTCTGAATTCAATTGTTCTGTACCGTTCTTTTAAAAGCAAGACATTCAAGCAACTGGTGCATACTACGTGGACTAAGTACTGTGGTTTTGCTAATCTGTGTTGCCTTTGCGCATGTTCTAGCTAGCCACTGTACAATTTGAAACCACCTGTGGCAGTGCGATGTTACTTAACTAGCTAGAACGTTCGTCATCATATTCTACCTTATTGTCTAGCGAGCATAGCAGACTGTTAAATGACTGACATTTTAACTATACTTAACTATATATTTGCTAGCTTTAGCTAAAAGTCTTGCCAACAACGTGGCTATGCATCTTGTTGTTCTGAAGGTCCGTTTCTACTGCAGAGATGAACAATATTCTAAACTTGAACATTTAACAAAAAAAATGTTCTTAATATTGCTAGACACATCGTTATGCTAGATTTGCAGCAACTTGAAGTTTAGGGCACGTGAAAAGACAAGATAATGTGACTTAGTTAGCTAACAGGCTTGTTATTAACGCCACATTTCTTCCTTCCAGCTGTTCAGAGACTGATTTGTATCCCATGGGATCCACTTACGTCACTGAACTAGAGTAAGTCATTATTTAAGTGTATTTTATTAATGTAAGGTACCAGTTAATTAGTTGTGAATATCTGATAATAAACCGTTAGTTTTTTGTGCGTATGTTGGAATACATTTTTACATCTCATTCTTGTAGCATTGTGAGATGCTCATTGTTGATGCCAAATAACCCCCATAAGGGTGGTGAGTGTTGAGCAGGTTTCTCCGCATGCAATGACTTGGTGTGTGCTCCGCATGCAATGACTTGGTGTGAGCATTGAGTGATTTGACCTGTAATTTGAGCTGTTGCATTGTCTCGCTCATCCTCCCCCTTCCCGTCAGTTTATCCTTTATTAGTCTACTTAGTGTCAAGCCTACTCTGAAAGCATATCAATTTGACATGGAAAATAGTTTTGTTTTCCAGTAGGTTTCAATATGTGTAAAGCATTAAGTATTTATTTTTGTGCAAAAGTTGCCTGTGGGCATTGAAACCACAACTTATTTTTCATGGCTGCAGATATTTTGGTCAGGGGAGTTCGAGGGACATATTTGGCACACAATTGTCCTAAATAACAGTGTCTTGTCAATGCTGTTTTCAGCCACTGGTAAAAGGATTTTAGTGATCACAAAGTGGCTAATCTGTTAAATGTTGATTTAGGAAGGGTTGGAGATGGGAGGAAATCTCCTAGGCTGTGTTTCCTGCTTGTAGCTCATGAGAGGTTAATCTTCAACTGAGTGTCGGCAAGGCCACTGCCCCAAATTACGACTCATATTTCATGGGCAGAGCTGTGGGAAAGGGAATGGTTGCACTGTTTTCTCTATTGGCCTTTAACATGAGGGTTATCAAGGGAATGCGTTTAAATAGACTAGGGTTGGGTGGTATCCAGATTGTTTCATACCGTCCCTGTAACATATGGTATTGTACCATATATTGTACCATATGGTATTGTGTATGGTATTACCAGCAGTGCACACAAGGGGCAATATTTCTTTACAAACTGAATAAACGATCATATAAAATGTAAGCACAAAACAAATTTGGGCAGGACGGATCTTGGTCAAGGAGGGGATTGTCTCTGCTGTATCCAAGATACTTGCTCTTGCAAGCTAGCCACTTAGCTAACAAGTTGGTAAACCAAGTGCATAGCTGGAGCCCTGAGCTGGATCCAATTTATTTGGCACATCTTAAATAGTTATAAGCAGTACCGTATCAATCAAGTTTTCTTGATTTTCATAGAATGATAGGTCTACATTCATTTTTTACATGCTTTTTTAAACATGCTTTCTTGTACATATTATGTACATTAAACATGTGAATACAGTTGGAAGTGGGGAACCATTTGACAACCTCTCAAGTAGGGCTTGTATTGCAAGAGTCAAGTTTTCATGAGCGTTTTATGTCCGCTTGGTCTCATCTCCTTCTGTGCTGTGTGCACCTACCCATTTTACACCAGAGATCTGAAAACAGTGATGAGACGCTCATGTCTCTGCCCTAACAATGGGAGTTGTTGTCTCAAAGGCGGGAAGGCAGGTGACAAGCTTGGGTCCAAATAAACCGATAGAAACGCACAGTTTGCTTTGCCTTTCGCTTCGCATCTTCCTCTTTGTTTACACACACCAATCCCCCATGCCACTCACAACAACAAAGATGAGAGATCACTTCCTCTCTGACAAGTGGTTTCAACTCGCTCTTAGTGTTTGAGTTTGGTCCAGAATCAGAAACAGAATCAGTCATATGGACAACGAAACGCATTGAGACACTATTTTACTGTACTAGAGGAGACGTCAACCTTCCTAACGATACCCTCTTTATGTCTCAACTCCTCAAATTGCGCGCAGCGCAGACACTACTCGGTTTTTCACATACTGCTAGCACCATTTTAGCTGAAGACTGTTATACTAGCTGTCTAGTCTGTGTTTTGTAAATGTGTAATAAGCATGAAGCACAATTATATCAGAACAAAGTGGACAGGCTAGCATGCTGTTTAAACAGTTGGAGACGGACAGAAGGGTGTGTTCCAAACAATTCAACTGTTCTGTCTTGTTAGTTAGCAAGTGGATCCAAGTAGGCTAAACTTGAAATATAAAGATTAGCTGGCTACTCACTAGCATGTGGGCTTGTGCTTGAGTGTTTGAGACCTGTTACATTTTTTCTAGAATGCCTGCTACAAGAAGTTAGTCATTATTAGTGAATGTGCATTATGTATGGTTCTGGTAAAAATAACATATAACATACTAAAAGGGAATTTTCATAGCCATACAGTTGAAGTCAGAAGTTTACATACACTTTAGCCAAATACATTTAAACTCTGTTTTTCACAATTCCTGACATTTTATCCTACTAAAATTTCCCTGTCTTGGGTCATGTGGGAATGTGGGAATCTGGGAATGTGAATGTGAAATGTCAGAATAATAGTAGAGAATGATTTATTTCAGCTTTTATTTCTTTCATCACATTCCCAGTGGGTCTGAAGTTTACATGCACTAAGTTAGTATTTGGTAGTATTGCCTTTAAAGTGTTAAACTTGGGTCAAATGTTTCGGGTAGCCTTCCACAAGCTTCCCACAATAACTTGGGTGAATTTTGGCCCATTCCTCCTGACAAAGTTGGTGTAACCGAGTCAAGTTTGTAGGCCTCCTTGCATATGCTTCATACGCTTTTTCAGTTCTGCCCACAAATGTTCTATGGGATTGGTGTCAGGGCTTTGTAATGGCCACTCCAATACCTTGACTTTGTTGTCCTTAAGCCATTTTGCCACAACTTTGGAAGTATGCTTGGGGTCATTGTCCATTTGGAAGACCCATTTGCGACCAAGCTTTAACTTCCTGACATGTTGCTTCAATATATCCACATAATTTTCCTCCCTCATGATGCCATCTATTTTGTGAAGTGCACCAGTCCCTCCTGCAGCAAAGCATCCCCCCCCCCCAACATGATGCTGCCACACCCATACTTCACGGTTGGTATGGTGCTCTTCGGTTTGCAAGAATTCCCTTTTTCCTCCAAACATAACGATGTTCATTATAGCCCAACAGTTCTATTTTTGTTTCATCAGACCAGAGGACATTTCTCCAAAAAGTATGATCTTTGTCCCCATGTGCAGTTGCAAACCGTAGTCTGGCTTTTTTATGGCGGTTTTGGAGCAGTGGTTTCTTCCTTGCTGAGCGGCCTTTCAGGTTATGTCGATATAGGACTCGTCTTACTGTGGATATAGATACTTTTGTACCTGTTTCCTCCAGCATCTTCACAAGGTCCTTTGCTGCTGTTCTGGGATTGATTTGCACTTTTCACACCAAAGTACGTTAATTTCTAGGAGACAGAACGCGTCTCCTTCCTGAGCGGTATGACGGCTGCGTGGTCCCATGGTGTTTATACTTGTGTACTATTGTTTGTACAGATGAACGTGGTACCTTCAGGCGTTTGGAAATTGCTCCCAAGGATACCAGACTCGTGGAGGTCTACAATTTCTTGGCTTATTTCTTTTGATTTCCCCATGATGTCAAGCAAAGACGCACTGAGTTTGAAGGTAGGCCTTGAAATACATCCACAGGTAAACATCCAGAGGTAAACCTCCAATTGACTCAAATTATGTCAATTAGCCTATCAGAAGCTTCTAAAGCCATGACATAATTTTCTGGATTTTTCCAAGCTGTTTAAAGGCACAGTCAACTTAGTGTATGTAAACTTCTGACCCACTGGAATTGTGATACAGTGAAATAATCTGTCTGTAAACAATTGTTGGAAAAATGACTTGTCATGCACAAAGTAGATGTCCTTGCCAGAACTATAATTTGTTAACAAGACATTTGTGGAGTGGTTGAAAAATGAGTTGTAATGACTGCAACCTAAGTGTATGTAAACTTCCGACTTCAACTGTACCTGAAAGCCAGATTAGGGATTATTGCAAAAAAGCAGGTTAAATGATTTTGATAAAATAATTACATTATTAGTGGGTCTTATGGTTGTGGAATGCTTATATTTAGGTATAATTTTGCAAGCCCTGCATTCATTAGATTATTCCTGAGTATTTGAAATGCAGTGCATTTGACCTTTTAATTGTACAACAAAGCTTATTTAGAGAAACCGTACATCATTTTTTTTTGATTGTGAAGGCACTAAGTATTCATACCCCTTGACTTATTCCACAGCTTGTTACAGCCTGGATTAAATAGGTTTTTTTCTCACCCGTTTACACACAATACCCCATAATGACAAAGGGAAAACAACATGTTTGTAGAATTAAATTGCAGAAATCTTATATACCAGTATAGATTTGGCATTTTGTGTGATTGGTTATTGTCCTGCTGAAAGGTGCATTCAACTCCCAGTGCCTGGTGGAAAGCAGACTGAACCAGGTTTTCCTCTAGGATTTTGGCTGTGCTTAGCTCCATTCAGTTAAAAAAAATTGTCCTGGAAAAACTCCCCAGTCCTTAACGATTACAAGCATACCCATAACATGATGTAGCCACCACTATGCTTGAAAATATGGAGAGTGGTACGCAGTAATGTGTCGTATTGGATTTGCCCCAAACATAACACTTTCAGGACAAAAAGTTAATTGCTTTGCCACATTTTTTGCAGTTTTCCTTTAGTGCTTTATTGCAAACAGGATGCATGTTTTAGAATAGTTGTATTCTGTATAGGCTTCCTTCTTTTCACTCTGTCAGTTAGGTTAGTATTGTGGAGTAACTACAACGTTGTTGATCCATCCTCCAGTTTTCTATTACACTCTGTAACTGTTTTAAAGTCACCATTGTCCTCCTGTTGAAATCCCTGAGTGGTTTCCTTCCTCTCCAGCAACTGAGTTGGGAAGGACACCGGTAACTTTGTAGTGACAGGGTGTATTGATACCATCCAAAGTGTAAATAACTTTGTGGTTGAATCTGTGTTTGGAAATTGACTGCTCGACTGAGGGGCTTTACAGATAATTGAATGGGTGGGGTACAGAGATGAGGTATTCATTTAAAAAATCATGTTAAACGCTTTTATTGCACAGATTGAATCCATGCAACTTATTATGTGACTTGTTAAGCAAAATGTTACTCGTCAAATTATGTAGGTTTCCTATAACAGGGAAAGCCTATGGAAAAATGTTATGCCGTTTTTGGATAAACAATAAAATAAGGTGTGTGTGTGGTAAACACACAGGATTAAGAGATATTATACATTTTGTTCTATGAGATAATCTTCATCGGCTAATGTAACATTTTGTGAATTTTGAAGCATTAATGTAGTATAAAAAACACAACTCTCATAAAAGCTTAATTCATAAGGTTCATATTTAACTTCCTGCTATTTATCTCATTGAACAAAGTGTATAAGAGCTCATAAGCCTGTGTTAACCACAGACCTTATTTTCTGCATTTTTATTCCAAAACCCTATTCTTTCCCGAATTATTATTATTATTATTTATTTTTTATTTTTTTAAATTTTGCCCATAGCAATGGTTGAACAAACCAGAGGTAAATCATTTAAGTGTTTTATGACCACACACTGATGAGGTGTAAAACTTCACTGAATCTAATGTTCTGCATTGTCCCTTTTTGACTCGTCATTGACTTCGGTACAGGCCTAAGTTGTGAGTGTAGGTGATTTTTGCATCTGAGTAAGGAAGTGTTTGGTCTGAACTCAGCTTTTTCTATCTGATGTGACATCCAGCTCTTATTTAACAGAACAATATTTATTGTTAGCTAGGCAGCCTGCAGCCTGGGACAATAAAACAAATATTGAGCAGCCTCATTGTACAAATGTTGACTGACTGGCTTTTCCAACTTTTCTGCAACTGATAAACTAATCTAGTTGGCTAGCTGTTGCTTTTTCTCTACCATTTTGTAGATTCTTGAATCTTTACTACACAATAGTGAACCTCTTAGTTCCTTAACACTAGATTTTTGGTGTTTCAGTTTTTCTTCTATACTGCTTCTAACATTCCTGTCTTCTCTTTTCTTCACAGCAGTGTCCATGATACTACAGTTGGTACAAAGGTAGGCACCTCTTTTCTAATTTTTCCTTTTCGACATTAGTGGTGTGGCGAAAAATCGATAGTTATATCGTCCAAGATACTGTGATATGGATCTACTTTTCAGCATTTATTTCTATGACTAATCAACTCATTTTCTCATGCTCTCTTGTCTCTGCAGCAGAGATATAGAGAGCAATATGTTTGGGACATCAAATCACAATAAAATCATCAGTATCGAATCCCAATACATATCGTATTGGCACCTACGTTTTGTGATAATACCGTATTGTGACGTCCCTGGCAATTCCCAGCTCTATTCAACAAGGTGTTTGACTAGGTCTTCAGATTAGGATGATTTATAGATGTAGCAGTGTGCTGTGCAGGATTTACAAATTGTAGCCCAGTTGTTGCTAAGGCTACATTTAGCCCTGTCAACATGATCATTGGGGTCACACAGCCATGCCCAGTGTTGCAGCATCAGCAATGAAAGAGTTCAAAGAAGCTAGCATAAGAAGGCACGCCTACAACCAGTTTGGATCTGGCAATGGGAATATTCTGTTGCGAAGGTTGTGGTTTCAAGTCCCCTAACGGGTTCCTTTGTTTGTATGGTGGTTGGCTATTTAAACAGTGTTGTGGAACTTAAACTGTTTGCATCCGGTGTGGTGAGAACATTGCTGTTGCTGTGGAAACGGTAGGGTCTAATTATTGGTTGTCTTTGGCATTGTGCCTGGAATACTCTCTGTGGTATGTTTGTCTTCTAGCTCTCTGGCTCCTCCATGCCCTCTTCTCTCTTTGGGGACTTCTGTCTCATCACTGATTACGTCAGTACATGTCCCACAAATTTTTAGCCCCTCTAATGCTGTACCACTCATAGGATGGTCTCATCCCTCCCTTGAGACCCTTCCCAGGAAAATAACGACTTTAAACACACACAATGTCCCCAGTTGGAGCCCTGCAGTCTGTGGACCGGGGCTAGTTAGCTTGAGCAAAAGCAGATGTTTCTAGATGGTGGAAGTTTGAACGAGTGCAGACATGCAGTGGTAAGTGCTACCTCGTCTCCCTGATGTTGAGTGGCTCCTCCAGGATATGTGGGTTTCGGATAGCGATCAAACGCTAAGTGTTCCTAGCTCGGCGTGTTAGTCGTCTGTGTTCTGCAACGCTGTTACTGCTGACTTCCAGCTTGCCCTTCAAAAGCCACCCCACAGCAACAGCATTCCCCGCTGCTTTTTTTGCGTAGATAATATTCTGTGGTATGTTCCTAGCCACGGGGACCCTTAGCACAAAGACAGCTTTTTACAGGTACCACGTGTATATGAGAAGGCTATTTTGTTACGCACAAGCCAGCGGTAACCTTATGATGGGGGTGGTGGTAATATGGAGCAGTTTATTTTCACAGGAAAAGGGAGCAGTTTTCTGGAATATGGGTGTTCTTTCCATCCGTTTTATAAATGCCTCTTGTTTTCTGTTCTCCCCCGAGATGTCAGTACAAACTGCCGGCCTCAAAGAATGGCCTGTTGACTGTATCAAAAAGGCCTGGAGGGTCTTGGATGGAACTAATTTAGATGTGTACCTAATGGTGTTCCTTTACTGTTAGGCTTAGTTAGTAATATTGTAAGAAGGCAAGTGCAATATTTAGTTAGTTTATTCACTGGATCAGTTGTGGTTAACAGTGGTTATCCTGGAGAAAACTGTAACCCTTTTACATCATGTTCTTCAAATGCCACTATGGAGGTGTTATCTACTGTTTTACTTGTCAAATGCCCTTTGGGGATTTTCCATCAGCTAACTAAAATCCTATAACGTTGCATATTGTTCGCTTACTTTTTTAATCAAATTGGTGTGGGGAATGGGTAATTTAAAAAATACTATTTACCTTGGCTGTTTTGATGTTCTCTATTGCATTCCTCAAGGATGGGAGAGGGTGGGGGCATGGGGATGAATGGAACCTATTCAGCACATGAAAATAAGTCCGCCCCCCCCCCCCCCCCCCCCATTTTCTACATGCATGTTGTTCCTTTGGCCTCTGTTTCCCAACGCAAGCTAATTAGGAAAAATATGGTAAAGAGCCTGTTTTTGATCATTGCAGTCGCCATTGGCAAACGTTGCTAGGTAGCCAGCACATCCCTAGTCGCGTCCTCAGAGCATGTGCAGACCAGCTGGCTGGTGTGTTTACGGACGTATTCAGTCTCTCCCTATCCCAGTCTGCAGTCCCCACATGCTTCAAGATGGCCACCATTGTTCCTGTTCCCAAGAAAGCTAAGGTAACTGAACTAAATGACTATTGCCCCGTAGCACTCACGTCTGTCATCATGAAATGCTTTGTGAGACTAGTCAAGGATCATGTCACCCTAGACCCACTTCAATTTTCTTAGCACCCCAATCGGTCCACAGACGATGCAATCGCCGTCACACTGTCCTATCCCATCTGGACAAGAGGAACACCTATGTAAGAATGCTGTTCATTGACTGTAGCTCAGCATTCAACAACATAGTACCCTCCAAGCGCATCATTAAGCTCGATGTCATTGGGTCCTTGACTTCCTGGCGGGCCGCCCACAGGTGGTGAAGGTAGGAAACAACATCTCCACTTTGCTGTGGGGCCGCACAAGGGTGTGTTCTCAGCCCCCTCCTGTACTCCCTGTTCACCCATGACTGTGTGGCCATGCACGCCTTCAACTCAATCATTAAGTTTGCAGATGACACAACAGTGGTAGGCTTGATCACCAACAACGATGAGACAGCCTACAGGGAGGAGGGGAGGGCCACTGAGTGTGGTGTCAGGAAAATAATCTCCCACTCAATGTCAACAAAACAAAGGAGATGATCGTGGACTTCGGGAAACCGCAGAGGAAGCACCCCCCTATCCACATCGATGGGACAGCAGTGGAGAAAGTGGAAAATTAAGTTCCTCAGTGTACACATCATGCACAAACTGAAATGGTCCACCCACACAGATGAAGTGTGGTAAAGGCAAAACTGCACCGCCCACAACCGCAGCGCTCTCCAGAGGGTTGTGAGGTCTGCACAACACATCACAGGGGGCAATCTACCTGCCCTCCAGGACACCTACAGCACCCGATGTCACAGGAAGGCCAAAAAATATCAAGGACAACAACCACCTGAGCAACTGCCTGTTCACCCCGCTACCATCTAGCAGGCGAGGTCGGTACAGGTGTATCAAAGTTGAGACCGATGAACAGCTTCTATCTCAAGGCCATCAGACTGTTAAATATCTATCACTAACACACAGAGGCTGCTGCCTACATAGACTTGAAATCATTGGCCACTTGACTAAATGAAACACTAGTCACTTTAATAATGTTTACATATCTGGCATTACTCATACAGTATATACATATATCTATTGCATCTTAGCCTATGCTGCTCTGTCATTGCTCATCCATATTTATATTCTTATTCCATTCCTTTACATAGATTTGTGTGTGTTAGGTATTTGTTGTGAAATTGTTAGATATTGCTGCACTGTCAGAACTAGAAGCACAAGCATTTCGCTACACTCGCAATAACATTGCTAACCATGTGTATATGACCAATAACATTTTATTTGATATACGTTATGAGCTAGATTATTTTTTTTTTTTTTTAGAGGTGTCATAACTGGTTTGGCAAATATTGTGTGCAGCTTGGTAATTGCTGGGAGAAATGTACACCTAGCTGTTGGTCTGAGGAGAATCAGCCTTTTCTCAGTTCAGGCCAAAAGTCAGGAGTTTGGTTTGGCTTAGCAGCTCACCTCACCTGGCGCCACAGGCTAGGGTTCCTATGGTGACGGAGTGACATTCAAGGCTTCCCCGGTAACGGCCCCATTCTTGAGGTGTATTGTCTCCTGCTCGCCTGTTAACTCTTAAAATATGTAATGTTTTTTGTCTCACCTTTCTAATCTATTTAATTTATGCCTTCGATAAGATGGCTCCCTCAAACTTCTCTACAACACAACTCCCTTCATTAACATTTGTAAACCCATTGCCTCAGCACAGCACAGCTTTTTGAAATATTGCTGCTTAACTGAGTTTTCTGACAAAGGTGCCTGTTTTGATCGTGTAGTTTATTTTATAGAGCATAATATTTAACGGGCTTAACACTTCACAGCCCAATACATAAGTGTTTAGTCTAATTAAAAAGGGGCTAGGAGACAGTCTGGCCAATTGATTGCAGTAACTGTTTTCTTCTCACCCTTGTAAAGGCCATTTGTGAGAATGTTATACCCATTTCAGACTGAAGATGTGGTATATAACCTGTAAAAAAAAAAAAAAAAAAAAAGTGTATATGACCCCCCCTTTCAAATAGCCTTTTATTTACTTCTTTCTTGCAGGTGTGTGGTATGAATGTGTGTGTATATATATCTCCACCCCTTGATACATATCAGTGGGTAACTGGACAATTTGGAGGGGTGGGTGGTGGTGTTAAAACCATGGGGGCTGTTTGCATTTCAAATTCGGGAGGTGTTTAAAAATGGAAGTGAAAATTCATTTACCTGCAAAAAAAGCAGAGAACCATTCACACTGACCTGTATTTTCCTGTATGCAGGATTCATGACTAGGTCTTTAGGTGGATTTCAATTAGCCATATTTTTTTACCCCCTACTCCTTTCAGATATACAATAAGCTGGTATTAAAAAAAAAACGGGCATGGTAAAGTAGTGGAATTTTGGTCTGTGCGTGAGAGGGATATTAGTGGCAGACAAAGCCTGCTCTGTGACTTTGCCTGCCAGCCCTGCAATATCCTATTTAAAGTGTCATCTATAACAGCACCAGGAACATGCATTTAGCTACTAAGCCTCTCTTTAAAGACCTTTACCCACACTAGCCCCCCTGCCCCTCATGTATGGTTTTCATTGAGTCCCGACCTAGTGGAATTTGGAGTGGCTGGTGGGGGAGAGGAGAGGGCATTCTGTTGACGTCTCAGCCCTGCGGAAGTCTGTTTATTTGTGTACTCCGGTGATCACTTGAAAAGAGCTGGCTAGCGGATGGTGGATCGTTTTCTTTAGCTTTTTCAGTTTCTCCTTTTTGTTGATGTTATGTAGAGGACAGCTGGTGTGCAGCCTCTTTTTACACATGTAAAGCATACTTCACTCTACCTCCATTTTTATAGGATCTTGAACAGTTGAAGTCGGAAGTTTACATACACTTAGGACTACGGTTTGCATTAACTCGTTTTTCAACCACTCCACAAATGTCTTGTTAACAAACTATAGTTTTGGCGAGTCAGTTAGGACATCTACTTTGTGCATGACACAAGTAATTTTTCCAACAATTGTTTACAGACAGGTTATTTCACTTATAATTCACTGTCTCACAATTCCAGTGGGTCAGAAGTTTTACATACAGTAAGTTGACTGTGCCTTTAAACAGCTTGGAAAATTCCAGAAAATTATGTCATGGCTTTAGAAGCTTCTGATAGGCTAATTGACATAATTTGAGTCAATTGGAGGTTTACCTGTGGATGTTTACCTGTGGATGTATTTCAAGGCCTACCTTCAAACTCAGTGCGTCTTTGCTTGACATCATGGGAAAATCAGAAGAAATCAGCCAAGACCTCAGAAAAAATAATTGTAGACCTCCACAAGTCTGGTTCATCCTTGGGAGCAATTTCAAAATGCCTGAAGGTACCACGTTCATCTGTACAAACAATAGTACGCAAGTATGAACACCATGGGACCATGCAGCTGTCATACCGCTCAGGAAGGAGATGTGTTCTGTCTCCTAGAAATTAACGTACTTTGGTGTGAAAAGTGCTAATCAATTCCAGAACAACAGCAAAGGACCTTGTGAAGATGCTGGAGGAAATGGGTAGAAAATATCTATATCCACAGTAAAACGGGTCCTATATCGACATAACCTGAAAGGCCGCTCAGCAAGGAAGAAACCACTGCTCCAAAACCACCATTAAAAAAAAAAAAAAGCCAGACTACGGTTTGCACCTGGACATGGGGACAAAGATCATACTTTTTGGAGAAATGTCCTCTGGTCTGATGAAACAAAAATTGAACTGTTGGGCTATAATGAACATCGTTATGTTTGGAGGAAAAAGGGAATTCTTGCAAGCTAAAGAACACCATGGGGTTGGCAGCATCATGTTGTGTGGGTGCTTTGCTGCAGGAAGGACTGGTGCACTTAACAAAATAGATGGCATCATGAAGGAGGAAAATTGAAAGCAACATGTCAGGAAGTTAAAGCTTGGTCGCAAATGGGTCTTCCAAATGGACAATGACCCCAAGCATTCTTCCAAAGTTGTTGCAAAATGGCTTAAGGACAACAAAGTCAAGGTATTGGAGTTGCCATCACAAAGCCCTGACCTCAATCCTATAGAACATTTGTGTGCAGAACTGAAAGTGTGAGCGAGCAAGAAGGCCAACAAACCTGACTCAGTTACACCAGGTCTGTCAGGAGGAATGGGCCAAAATTCACCCAACTTATTGTGGGAAGCTTGTGGAAGGCTACCCAAACGTTTTACCCAAGTTAAAACATTTAAAGGCA